>NW_020539725.1:3633747-3663747 GCF_003426905.1 Ctenocephalides felis | reverse complement strand
TCGGGTGGACCCGCAGGTCCTTCCGAACCGACTGACACAGGTAATCATCTTTGCCGCTACCCACAATGTAATAAAGCCTTTAAAACCTCAGTGGGTCGTGGAGTGCACGAGCAAAAGCAACATAAAGAATGGTATGACAGTAGAATGGCGTTGATAGAGCCAAAGAAAGCCAGATGGTCTGAAGAAGAGCAAGCACTAATGGCTAAAGAAGAAGCGGCACTAGTGATTAAGGGAACCCCCCATATTAACAAAGCCCTTCTCGCGGTAACACCCGGTCGATCTCTGGAAGCCATTAAAGGCCAAAGGAGATCGCCGAAATATAAAAGCCAGATTGCTGATTTTGTTAGCTTGATGTCCAACCAAGATAATATAGAGCATTGCTCTCCGGCTACAACAGATACCTCCTATTCTCAAACTTTAAATGGGTGAGATCTCTGGCTTGCTTGAATAGTGAAGCCAGAGATTTGGAACAGAGTGCCTAGTGGGCCATTTTTGGTAAGCAGAACTGGCGCTGTGGGATGAACCAAACGCCGAGTTAAGGCGCCTAAACGACGCTAATGGGATACCATAAAAGGCGTTGGTTGCTTAAGACAGCAGGACGGTGGCCATGGAAGTTGGAATCCGCTAAGGAGTGTGTAACAACTCACCTGCCGAAGCAACTAGCCCTGAAAATGGATGGCGCTGAAGCGTCGTGCCTATACTCGGCTGCCAGGGCATGAGAAACGTTCATAATAGTTCGTTTTGACGCCCTGGTGAGTAGGAGGGTCGCGGTGGTGTGCGTAGAAGGGTTTGGGCGTAAGCCTGCCTGGAGCCGCCATCGGTGCAGATCTTGGTGGTAGTAGCAAATACTCCAGCGAGGCCCTGGAGGACTGACGTGGAGAAGGGTTTCGTGTGAACAGCCGTTGCACACGAGTCAGTCGATCCTAAACCCCAGGAGAAATCCTATGTTGATGTTGGTGTATTTTATTTTGAATAAAATTTCACACCCATCGGGCGAAAGGGAATCCGGTTCCTATTCCGGAACCCGGCAGCGGAACCGTTTACAAGTCGGGCCCTCGCAAGAGAGTTCGTCGGGGTAACCCAAAATGACCTGGAGACGCCGTCGGGAAATACGGGAAGAGTTTTCTTTTCTGTATGAGCGTTCGAGTTCCCTGGAATCCTCTAGAAGGGAGAAAGGGTTTGGAACGCGAAGAACACCGCTGTTGCGGCGGTGTCCGTATTTTCCCCTCGGACCTTGAAAATCCAGGAGAGGGCCACGGTAGGTGTCGCGCCGGTTCGTACCCATATCCGCAGCAGGTCTCCAAGGTGAAGAGCCTCTAGTCGATAGATAAATATAGGTAAGGGAAGTCGGCAAATTGGATCCGTAACTTCGGGATAAGGATTGGCTCTGAGGATCGGGACGGCCGGGCTTGGTTGGGAAGCGGGCGTAGGCCGATGTGCCGGGCCTGGGCGAGGTGATATTGTCCTTGTGACTTAGATCCGAGCTCGGTCCCGTGTCTAGGACCCCCGCGGATCTTTCTTGCTGCGAGGTTTCTGTGCCGGCTTCGGTCGGTCAGTCGTACCCTTCGGCCGCCATTCAACGGTCAGCTCAGAACTGGCACGGACTAGGGGAATCCGACTGTCTAATTAAAACAACGCATTGCGATGGCCCTAGCGGGTGTTGACGCAATGTGATTTCTGCCCAGTGCTCTGAATGTCAACGTGAAGAAATTCAAGCAAGCGCGGGTAAACGGCGGGAGTAACTATAACTCTCTTTAACCCCCTCGTTCCTACAAAACAGTTGGTTCAATGTACAATACTAAGCCTCGGATGACTAATTTAGACTCGGGTGGACCCGCAGGTCCTTCCGAACCGACTGACACAGGTAATCATCTTTGCCGCTACCCACAATGTAATAAAGCCTTTAAAACCTCAGTGGGTCGTGGAGTGCACGAGCAAAAGCAACATAAAGAATGGTATGACAGTAGAATGGCGTTGATAGAGCCAAAGAAAGCCAGATGGTCTGAAGAAGAGCAAGCACTAATGGCTAAAGAAGAAGCGGCACTAGTGATTAAGGGAACCCCCCATATTAACAAAGCCCTTCTCGCGGTAACACCCGGTCGATCTCTGGAAGCCATTAAAGGCCAAAGGAGATCGCCGAAATATAAAAGCCAGATTGCTGATTTTGTTAGCTTGATGTCCAACCAAGATAATATAGAGCATTGCTCTCCGGCTACAACAGATACCTCCTATTCTCAAACTTTAAATGGGTGAGATCTCTGGCTTGCTTGAATAGTGAAGCCAGAGATTTGCAACAGAGTGCCTAGTGGGCCATTTTTGGTAAGCAGAACTGGCGCTGTGGGATGAACCAAACGCCGAGTTAAGGCGCCTAAACGACGCTAATGGGATACCATAAAAGGCGTTGGTTGCTTAAGACAGCAGGACGGTGGCCATGGAAGTTGGAATCCGCTAAGGAGTGTGTAACAACTCACCTGCCGAAGCAACTAGCCCTGAAAATGGATGGCGCTGAAGCGTCGTGCCTATACTCGGCTGCCAGGGCATGAGAAACGTTCATAATAGTTCGTTTTGACGCCCTGGTGAGTAGGAGGGTCGCGGTGGTGTGCGCAGAAGGGTTTGGGCGTAAGCCTGCCTGGAGCCGCCATCGGTGCAGATCTTGGTGGTAGAAGCAAATACTCCAGCGAGGCCCTGGAGGACTGGAGGACTAGTGATTAAGGGAACCCCCCATATTAACAAAGCCCTTCTCGCGGTAACACCCGGTCGATCTCTGGAAGCCATTAAAGGCCAAAGGAGATCGCCGAAATATAAAAGCCAGGTTGCTGATTTTGTTAGCTTGATGTCCAACCAAGATAATATAGAGCATTGCTCTCCGGCTACAACAGATACCTCCGGAGAAGCCCTACTATTGGCGCTGGGACAGGCAGCCGCCGACACCGATGAAAGATTCAATGGTAGAATGCTGGCTAACACCTGCCACCTAGTTAGTAAAATATCATTAAACGACTTAAAGGAAAAGATCGCTGACTACCTTAAGTCAACATTTTCACCAAAAAATAGACCATTGAACGCGAGAACTAGAAGAGAAGGCTATAAGCCAAAACTTAATAAGAGACAAACAAGAAGGCTTCAGTTCAAAACTACCCAACAACACTGGGCTAAGCACCCTACTAAATGCGTGCAATTCATTTTGGACAACAAAGATGTCCTACATAAGCCACCACCAGACATCATGGCTCAGGTTTGGACTAATGTGATGACCGGGCTCTCCACCCTATCACCCGGATCAGATGGTGCGAGAAATATAGATCTCTGGCTTGTATGGAGTCCTATACAACCAGACGAAATTAAGAACTGTTACCCGGCAAGTAATTCAGCGCCAGGGCCAGATGGTGTATCGGCTAACCTACTAAGATCGGTGCCAACAAACACCCTGGTTAACCTGTACAACTTATTTCTGTTCACGGGAAGTATCCCTGGACAACTACTGGAATCTTACACGACTCTGATTCCCAAAAAACAGAACGCTGAGAATCCCGGGGATTTCAGACCGATCACTGTCTCATCAGTGATAACGAGATATTTTAACAAAATTCTCGCAAAGCGGATGACAATACATATTAAAATAGATGATAGACAAACTGCCTTTCAACCGGTTGACGGTTATGCAAATAACATTTTTGCATTAGACTACCTACTGAAATACCACAGGCAAAAACACAAGCCTGTCTTTATAGCATCAATTGACATGGCAAAAGCTTTCGACTCAATTTTGCACAAGGCGTTAATTGATACCCTAAAATACTACAATTTACCCAGTAGATGCACACAGTATATAGAGTACACATATGAGAACAGCTGGACGAGACTCCGTTGGGATAACTGGCACTCGGATCCCATTAGTCCGAGGAGCGGGGTTAAACAAGGAGATCCTTTGTCGCCAGTCTTGTTTAATCTAATTATAAATAGGCTCATTGAAAGCTCTCCTCCTGAGATCGGGGTTGTGATAGAGGGAAAAATACTAAACATCATGGCGTTCGCTGACGACTTGGTATTTGCGGCGTCGTCACAGAAAGGCCTTCAGGCAATGCTAGACCACGCTAATGACTTTCTCTCAAAATGCGGCCTTATCATCAACACCGCCAAATCTTTTACAATAGCAATCAGAAATGTGCCACATGCCAAAAAATCATACGTTGATAATAACATAAAATTCAGTTGTGGTGGTCGAGACCTACCTGCCCTTTCCAGGGTGGAAGTTTGGAGTTATCTCGGAGTATCCTTCACTCCAGTGGGCGCCAAAATGTGCGATCTAAGGCAGAAATTGCAGGACATCATAGAGAAGCTTTCAAAGCTCCCTTGAAACCGCAACAACGTCTGTTCGCATCAAGAACAGTCGGAATTCCAAAACTATTAAACCAGCAAACGTTAGGGAACACAACACTTGGCCTTCTTAAAAGCCTTGACTCCATAATTAGAAAAGCTGTAAGATCATGGCTAAGGCTACCGACAGATACGACCAACGCTTATTTCTATGCCAAAAACAGAGATGGGGGCTTATCCCTCCCGTCTCTAAGATGGTTGGTGCCTTTAAGAAGAAAGGGAAGGCTTATGAACCTGGGATGGCCAAACTCAAACTTCCATCAGCTTGAGGTTGAGAATTGCGAGAAACGACTGACTGACAACGGGAACATTATTGGTTCCGCTAAACAGTTAGATGACAGATGGGCTAAGCTCCTCCACAACTTAGTGGACGGGCGGGCGCTCACGAAGTCATCCAAAGTCCCCCAACAACACCGGTGGGTTACCGATGGCACGAAAATCCTATCAGGTCGGGACTTCATTAACTGCGCTCGTCTTAGAATTAATTCTATGCCATGCAGAAGCCGGACCACGAGAGGTCGCCGAGAAGATAAGTTTTGTAGAGCAGGATGCAACGCTCTAGAGACTCTAGATCACATATTACAAACGTGCCATCGAAGTCATAGACAAAGAATTGAGATACATAATGCAGTCACAAATACGTCAAAAGAGCTCTCGAGGAGAGACACTCTCGTGTCGAATGGAAGCCATTGTTTCAAACACCAGAGGGAACACGTAAACCTGATCTTATAGCGTCGCAAGGTGATTCTGCTATTGTGATTGACACACAAATCGTTGGGAGCAACGTAGATATGAATCTGGCTCATAAACGTAAGATAGAACATTATAAGAGTTTGGACGCACAGATAAAAGAAAGGTACAACGTATCTGATGTGATATTTAGTACTGTCACCTTAAACAACAGAGGAGTGTGGCATATGGACTCTGCAAACTTTCCACTGTCAGGGAAAGTTATTAAGAAAGACGAATTAAAGATTATTTCCACAAGAGTTTTGATCGGAGGACTCAACGGTTTCAGCGCTTGGACCAAAACAACGTCCATGAGACGCCAGGGAATAGGGTAGAATGAAACCTGGAATACTGCGTGCTGCCTGCGCATAACATCCCGTCAGGCATAAAACTAGGAGTTAGGTTTAGTGGGTATTGCCTTTGGGTCGAGTCCCACACTGTCTGGTCAACCTGGCGACCGGCGTGCGTAAATGCATTCCCCTCCTAGCCAAAAAAAAAAAAAAATAGCCAAATGCCTCGTCATCTAACTAGTAACGCGCATGAATGGATTAACGAGATTCCCACTGTCCCTATCTACTTTCTAGCGAAACCACTGCCAAGGGAACAGGCTTGGAAAAATTAGCGGGGAAAGAAGACCTTGTTGAGCTTGACTCTAGTCTGGCATTGTACGGAGACATGAAAGGTGTAGCATAAGTGGGAGATAGTAATATCGTCGGTGAAATACCACTACTTTCATCGTTTCTTTACTTACTCGATTGGGCGGAAAGCGTGCGTCGAAAACTTGCGTTCCGACTGTCACGGTTTTCTAGAGCCAAGCGCATAAGAGTGGTGTGAGGCATTGCGCCGATCGCCAACAATACTCTAGCGTGATCCGATTCGAGGAAACTGCTAGGCGGGGAGTTTGACTGGGGCGGTACATCTGTCAAATAATAACGCAGGTGTCCTAAGGCCAGCTCAGCGAGGACAGAAACCTCGCGTAGAGCAAAAGGGCAAATGCTGGCTTGATCCCGTTGTTCAGTGTGCACAGGGACTGCGAAAGCATGGCCTATCGATCCTTTTGGCTTGAAGAGTTTTCAGCAAGGGGTGTCAGAAAAGTTACCACAGGGATAACTGGCTTGTGGCAGCCAAGCGTTCATAGCGACGTTGCTTTTTGATCTTTCGATGTCGGCTCTTCCTATCATTGCAAAGCAGAATTCGCCAAGCGTTGGATTGTTCACCCACAAATAGGGAACGTGAGCTGGGTTTAGACCGTCGTGAGACAGGTTAGTTTTACCCTACTGATGAATCGTCGTTGCGATAGTAATCCTGCTCAGTACGAGAGGAACCGCACGAACGACTTAGGTACCTGGCGGGGTGTTGTACTCGGCAGAGCAGTTACCACGCTGCGATCCGTTGAGACTCAGCCCTTGGCTTCGGGATTCGTCATGTTGGCTTGACGTCACCCCACGCTATTAGAGCATAAGCCTTAAGCCGTCGCATTGCAGCATGTCATAGTCAGTAGGCTTGACGGTCGAAAACTTGTACATGCTGTACATGCGACACTTCTTCGGTATCTACCTAGCTATTTTGTCAGCACGTAAATCAAAACTTATCAACAAATTCCAATACTAGAAATATTCATTATTTCTTTCAATAGCAATAATGTCAAGAGAATAGTTATAAATATTTTGTAAGTTTACGAAATATATGTTTTTAAGAGAAACTTTTCATAATTTTTTAATATAAATATATGATATAATTCATTAAATTCTAAATAGGGACAATGTTTTTTGCTAAATTTCTTGGAAATGCGTACAAGTTGCTAATAAGCAAAGTACGTATAAGTTATCTATAATGCAAAATGCGTGCAAGTTGTCGATGTGTAAAATACGTGCAAGTTGTCGATTAATTTTAGGTGAAAATCTACCGAGCCGTTTTCTTGTAATTAACTGTTGAAAAAAAGTGTTAAACTTTTCGTCCACATTTAAGTTTATCCTACCGAACCGATTTTAAAAAATCAAAAACTGTTCGAAAGATATTAGTTGGGAATGGTACTGATTAATTTTAGGTGAAAATCTATCGAGCCGTTTTCTTGTAATGAACTGTTGAAAAAAAGATTTAAGCCGATTTTCATGAAACTTTTTTTGGCGATATACATCATGGGCTTATAGAACTTGCTGTAATATTACGGCCTTACGACAAGTAGTTTAATTTTAAAAAATTGTCAAACTTTGCTAAAATTATTATCGTTTTTATTAAAGTAGGATTGATAAAGTATATTATTTACACTTTTTTTTTTGAATAAGTCGATTATTTACACATATCAGGAAGTTCATGTAACTTGCCTCAAGGCTAAATACCAAACCAACTAGTTTAATTTTTGTAATATACTCTAAATAATTAGTAACTTCCAACCTATAAATATTTCGATTCTTTTATAATAAAATATTCAGTATATTTATTTTTTTTTTAACAAAAAATTCAGTATTTATATATAATTTCAAACTACATCAAGTAAACTTTTAGGGGACATTAGCGAGTAAGCCTAACCTAGAATCTTGCATCGAAACAGGTTAAAAACATTTTCCGGCTTTTTGAAGTCACTAACTTACGGGTACCTAAGACTACATCAAGTAAACTTTTAGGGGACATTAGCGAGTAAGCCTAACCTAGAATCTTGCATCGAAACAGGTTAAAAATATTTTCCGGCTTTTTGAAGTCACTAACTTACGGGTACCTAAGACTACATCAAGTAAACTTTTAGGGGACATTAGCGAGTAAGCCTAACCTAGAATCTTGCATCGAAACAGGTTAAAAACATTTTCCGGCTTTTTGAAGTCACTAACTTACGTGTACCTAAGACTACATCAAGTAAATTTTGGGGGGACATTAGCGAGTAAGCCTAACCTAGAATCTTGCATCGAAACAGGTTAAAAACATTTTCCGGCTTTTTGAAGTCACTAACTTACGGGTACCTAAGACTACATCAAGTAAACTTTTAGGGGACATTAGCGAGTAAGCCTAACCTAGAATCTTGCATCGAAACAGGTTAAAAACATTTTCCGGCTTTTTGAAGTCACTAACTTACGGGTACCTAAGACTACATCAAGTAAACTTTTAGGGGACATTAGCGAGTAAGCCTAACCTAGAATCTTGCATCAAACAGGTCAAACTACTTTTGTAGAAAAATATTGTTTTTGGGTTTTTAGGAATGACATATATTTATTCTATTATTTATTTACATGACATGGTTTAAATACAACATTTTTATTCCTTTAAGTTATATTTTTATTTAAAATAAAATTTCTTACATTTAGCTAATACAACTTAAATAAATTAATATCTGAAATCTTGCTTGCTTTCCAGTCGAGGATGCTTTTCACGAGATAGTAGTGTCGCTGTCAAAACACCTTCGCGATTTTGCTCTAATACGCGTTTTGATACATTAGCCAGTAATTGAACATGTCTCTCAGTTCCCTGAATGTGGACCGGAATTTTAGGGTCACTCCATGGACACTCATTGCTTTGTAGATATTGTACTAGATGTTCATGAGGAATATTTATCGTAAAGGCTGGTTCGGATATATTTGAATAATCATCCATATCTATCATATTAGTATGGTCGGTGCATTCAAAATTTATTTCGGGTGTTTTGTAATCTCTCAATTGCGTCAGGTCTTCCACAGTATTACGGTAATATAAGATTTTTTTTATAGCTGAATCTCGTATTTCCTTTTTATTATCAAACAACATTGCTAATAAAATATTTTCCGATTGAGCATAGTATGCGTTTTCTTTAGCAACATTGTTCACAATTTGTCTTAAATTTGAGTCTAAATATTGCGTCCAGCTAATAAATTTATAAAATAATATACTACCATACACCACAGAGTTGTAATATTTAATGTTAAAGTACATTGGAATATATACTTTCATTACGTAGTTTGCCAGAATTTTCAAATTTTTGGATGGCTTATTAGTAGTTACATATAACCGAAGTAACCTACTAGCCTTCGTGAGCCAACGAGAATGTGCTATTGGCCCTGGTTTCATGTTAGCTAAGTCTGTCGATACTTCTCCAGAAGCAACTGCTTTAGCTATTTTTATTAAATAACTTGAGTCAGTTGTCGATTCAGCAGGACTTATATCAGCCAAATTTCCAAGTGGGATTGTTTCAAAGTCTTTTACCGGCTGGAAGTATATAGGAAAAAATAAATTATATTGAATTTGAACATAGGGTATTAAAAATAGTAAATATGTTATAACTCACCGGTATATTTTCGCATGTTTCAATTTGTTTGCTTAATATTCCAGTTTTTGTTCGTGGTCCAGTGGTCAATGATTTTTCCAAATAGTTAAATAAATGGCGAAGTGGAAGTTCGTTAAAGTGGAGAAGACACACAAACCAATGCAGTGGCCTGTTAAACTGAATTTCAAATCGACGTAAAATCCCATTTTTGACGCCTGTATTTGCTGGTTCACCATCGCAACATATGCCTATCAAAGATTCGAGAGCTATTCCTTTATCGGCGAAAAACTCGTTCAATTTGATTACTTTACTTTCCGAATCTTCATTTTCCAATTTTGTGTAACCCAACAATTGGCAATTGGGTTCCTTTAAAATAACTAAATGCGCTTCTTTAATCATTCGTGGGTGAAACTTCTTATCGATTTTTTCCATGGTAATAGAATCATTTTTTCGGCCGTCGAATGAAAATGCTATTAATTCAGAAGAATCATATCGTTTGTGTAGAGCTTGCCTATTGTTCTGCCTCTCACGAACGCTTTTATTTTTATCCATAATGACAGGATTGCCCCAATCATCCGTTATGCCCAGGTCACGCAGGATTGCCGTCACCACGCCAGAACCAACTCTATCAGAAATTGCAAATCTGTCGCACATTAAGGCATAGCTTGGAGCCTTATATCTTCGACTATATGGACCACGTTTTATATGAGAAGTATTTTGTAAACTTTCCGAACTGTTTTTAAAATCAAAATCAACATCTGGAGTATATGTCCCACCTGGAGTAATATTGCTAGTTATTGTAGATTCTGATACTTCATCTTCAATTTTTATAATATATTCTGGTATCGTAGATTTTCTCTCATTATGTTGATCCATCATAAACGCTTTTAAATGTTCTGGAATCAGTCCGCAGGAACACAGCATTCTTCGCAAATCGCATTTGCATTTTCCAATATAAAATAATTTTTTCGTGGATTCTACAAACTCCTGAAATGATGCTTGGGTAGACTTGCTTTTATTTGTACTTTTATATTTATCAATCAATCGGTTCAATTTTCTAGCGATACTTCGTTTCTCCATAATTGGAATATCAATTTTTTCCCACGTCTGAATCAATTTCGTTACCACATTTGGAGTAAATGTTTTATATGAAAACATTTTATTTTGTTTTTTTTGAGTTTTCCGCCAAATAAAAATAATACCTGATAACTTCCATAATTGTCGGAAGATTCACTCCTGTAAATTCTTCTGCTGGTCCAAATGTAATTTGATCATGCGAGGGCATATGATTCAAATTACTGGCACTTGCGCCTGAATTTAAATAAGAACTCGCCATTGATACTTGACGCCCTAGTGACGAACTGAATGAACATTTATGCGAAATTGTCACATTAATATACTATTTTCGAAATTTCTAGAATTACATTCTAGAATTAATTGTATAATAAAAAATACTAGCGCACTCTGATGGAAATAAATAACAACAAACTAAACCCGATTTAAAAACCCCCGCACATAATCTTAATAAACACTTATATTTCATATAAAAAGGTGCCCATATCGCTTAATTTTACTTCTATAATGAATTGGCTCTCCCTAATATATATATATTCTTAAGATTTTTTGGTTTGATAAGTATTGTACTTTTTAACAAGTTAATTTAACTTTTAAAATTTTTGGCATTATTTGTCATTCCAAATTCGTTGTTCCATTGTCAATACTCCTACACTTTTTTCTTCTTAGTTTTTAATTTTTAACTTCCCGTAGGGTAAGTGATTGAATGGGCCGAAAATCGAAATTGAAAATTTTTACATTTCTCGGCGTTTCGAAGGTTTCTGAACATTTTGGCATACCTCAGAAAAAATGGATGTGTGTGCGTGTGTATGTATGTATGGATACAAATTTCCAGTCACATTTCGAAGATACAGAGCTAAATGTGCAAAAAATGGCAGCTTTTGAGAGAACTAAGCGTCCGATTCAAATGATTCAAGGAACTTTCAGCTTGTTTTAACAAAATAATTGATTTTGGAAAAAAAAGTTTTTTTTTTAACTTCCCGTAGGGTAAGTTATTGTAATGGGCCGAAAATCGGAATTGAAAATTTTTACATTTCTCGACGTTTTGAAGGTTTCTGAACATTTTGGCATACCTCAGAAAAAATGGATGTGTTTGTGTGTGTATGTATGTATGGATACAAATTTCCAGTCACGTTTTCGAGCGCACGGATCAACCGATTTGAATGGTTCAAAAAACATTCGATTCCTATCGATAGGGAAAAGAGCTGATTAGTTTTTGGCAAAAGCAGGTCCAGTCGTTTTGGGGATACGGAGCAAAGAGCGCAGAAAATAGAAATCGACTTTTTGAGATTATCAGAGTATCCGATTTGAATGATCTAAAAATCATTCAATTTGTAGTGACGGGGAGAAGTGGTGATTAGTTTATGGCAAAGGCAGGTCTAGCGGTTTCGGAGATACAGAACTAAATATGCAAAAAATGGTAGTTTTTGAGGGAACTAAGCGTCCGATTTGAATGACTCAAAGAAATTTCTGCTTGTTTTAACAAAATAATAGATTTTGAAAAAAAAATTGTTTCAAATTTTTTTTTTCAAGATTTTTTTTTTCAAATTTTTTTTTTCGAATAGAATTTTTTTTTGTATGTCGAAAATAATTCAGATTTTTATTTTAATTTTGTTCTAATATACTTTGAACAAATAATTTCAATTTTCCAATTCAGTTTATATAATTCTTATAAATATTAGACAATGTTACAATATTTATAATAATCTATTTTAAAACATTTAATATTCCTCAAACATTTCGTTACGGTACGGGAAGTTCTAGCAATTTGCCCTACACGTTCTAATTTTGCCATACAGTTCCAGCAAGGCACGATGCCATACACCCCACTAGTTTTCATTTATAATTTCCCATTCTTTTTTTTATAAATTTCGGAAAATTTTTATTATTGGTCCAAAGTTCTAAAAATCCTGTGTTGATTTCTTTTGATATGATCTGTTTTATCATATTTTTATAGAGTAAGACTTTACATTTTTCAGCAGTTGATATTAAATTTAGACTTTCTTGGTTTTCTTTCAGTTTTAATTGGTTTCTATTAATTCTTATTCTATAACCTTTCCAGATATAATAACCTATCATAGTTTCAATTTTTTGTGAAAATACTTTATGCATTAGTAATACTTGCGCTACATACCATAATTTTGCTAAGGCAAATCGATTTATATGCCAGATTTGTTGAATTACATTTAGTCGTCTTGATAAATCTGTATTTAATATCACTCTTATATTATTTATTAATTTATTCCAGTTCTCATTAATCATTTCCTCTAATTTTTTTGATATAATCAATCCCAAATATTTAATTTTTGACGTTTCTTGTATGTTGCTTTCTGAATTCCGTACCCATCTCATACCTAGCCATAAAAATGTGGATTTCTTTTAATTTATTTCTGCTCCTAAACTTTTGCAATAAGATTTAATGATTTCTAAGGATTTTCTTTCTTCACTGTTTGATTTAACTATTAAAGTAACATCATCAGCATAAGCAAGTATCTTAACATTTTTAGTTATTATTTTTTGACCTTCTAATTTATTTTCCAGTTCTTCAAGTAAAGGATCTAAACCAATGACAAATAGAATCATTGACAAAAGACACCCCTGTCTGACGGATCTTTCAATTTTAATATAATCAGATAGATACCCATTTATTTGTAATCGTGAGGTTGCGTTTTTATTAAGATTCATTATTACTTTGGTTATTTTATCAGGAATTGATATTTTTTTAGTACATACATCAAATAATCATGTGACATCATATCAAAGGCTTTCTTAAAATCTATGTTTATCAAGGATGCCTTTTCATTATGTTTTATATTATAGTATGCCACTAAGTTTCTGATAGTTATTAAATTATTAACAATATTCTTTTTATCCATACAGCATGATTGCCCCTGGTTAATAATATTTTGAACAGCCATTTTTATTCTATTTGAAATAATTTTTGAAAATAATTTTATTTCACAGTTTAAAAGCGTAATTGGTCTATAATCGTCTGTAAATTTTGAATCCTTTTTTTGAAATTAATATTATTATCCCTTCATTAAGTTTTTTATTTATTTTTTCCGGTTCGTTTAAAAATTCGTTAAATATTTAAACTAAAAAGGGTGTTAAAATGTCTTCATATTTTTTATAAAATTCACGGAATGCCATCTATTCCAGGTGTCCTATGTTTACTGCTTGTCTTAATCGCTTCCCTCACTTCTTCCTCCGAAATTTCTTTTCTTAGTTGTTCATTAGAAAGAATGTTAATGTTTTTATTATATTTACTAAGTATGACATCCATTTCCTTATAATCTATCGGTTTTTATATTTGTTATTAAATAACGATTTAATGAATTTGTTTTCTCTATTGATTTTTTCCTTTGCAATTTGATATGTAGTAATACGCTCTTCTTCTGTAATTGTATGGGTCCTTGATCTTATTTTGATTCCTTCGTTACGAATATCAAATAATTTTCTAATTGTGGCTTGTGTTTCTTTAATTATTTCCCATATTTCAGCATTATTATTGTGATTTACAATTGCTCCCTTTAATACTTTTTCAAAAAACTTTATTGTATTAATGAATTCTATTGTATTTTGTCTGGAGAATTTTTTTGCAATGTATTTTAATTTGCTTTTTACTTTATTTTGCCACCAATCAATTACATTCGTACGTGATGAATTTTTAACAATTTTCTCCCATTCTTGTCTAAATTATCAAAATCTTCGGATTTAAGTATTTTTGTATTCATTTTCCAGTAACTTTTTACAAAAAATGGCACTGATGTCACAACTTTCAATTTTAGAACTACCGCATTATGGTCTGAAAAGGCTACTGAGATTACTTTACAATCAATTATTCTATTTTTTATTAAAGTATCAGTATAAAATCTATCTAATCTTGAAGCTGAACCTCCCCTAATAAATGTAAACCCATTATCTTTCTTATTTAAATAATCCCACGCATCTTTTAATTTTCATTGGTTCAACAATCTTTTTAGTGCTGCACTATAATTTGTTTTTCCTTTTTGGTCCTTGTCATTTAATACACAATTAAAATCGCCTGCGATCATGATATTAGATTTGTTTGTTCCTATTATACTGGCTATATCTTCTTCAAATAATTTCTCCATTTGTGCACGCTGAGCATTACCGGCATGGGCATATATATTTATTAAATTTAAATCATCTATGTTAGCACCTATTATTCTAGAATTTTCATGAAGGATTACATTTTTTATTTCAATTCTTGTTAGTCTTGTTAATATGGCTGTACCTCTTTGATTTTCATTTATGTTTATTATAACTTCATATGGTTTAAAAAATCTTAAATCGTTTTCATTTAATTCCTGTAACAATATTATATCTAAGTCATTATCTGTTATAATTTTTTTCAGTAACATTTTAGTCGTTAAACTTCTAATACCATTTATGTTTATTATGGCAATATTTCTGATTTCATAATTATTTATCAATGTGTGTTCTTAAAAAGGAATTTAAAGGAGAAAATCTAAGTTATATAGTTTTTAGTTTTGTTATTTCTTTATTTATTCCATGATTAGGCGTTTCACCATATTCTTTACCATATTCTAGTGAACTTCTCTGACATATCTATATCTTAATCCTGTAGAATACAATTCATTGAAGAAATTGGTGTATTTATTTCCATATTTCCAATTATATCTTTCATTACTTCCTCTGTATTTGGGGTTGTTAATTTAATTTTTTTATTACTATTTTATTTATGCTTTGCTTTCCTTTTTCTTCTGTTTGTTTTGTTTTTTTTTTATATTCAGTCGTATAATTAGAACTTTCTTTGTATATTATTATTTTTTCTTCTTTTTTATTATTTATTTCTTCTTCGTTTTTTCTAATTTGTTCATTTTTTTCCTTTTGGGTAACAACAATTTTATTTATTATGGTTTCATTATTATTCACCATTGGTTTATTTTTCACTAAATTTTTTAATCTCTTTCCTATTTTTGAGTTCATCGTACATTCTTTTTTCATGAGGTTTGTTTCTCCACATTTAAAGCATTTTCTTGGTTGTCCTCTAATTATTATTGTTGTGTTTTTTCCGTTCACGTTAATCATGTCTTTTGTTTACTTCTATTAATAAAGTTCGATTTCCAGTGTAGCAATTTATAGTGCCTTTTCCTGTCCATATATCTTCTTGGTACTTTATTATTTTGCCATAATCTGACATTATTTTTTGTATTTGTTCTTCTGTTGTCTCCCATTAAACATTTAACAGTTTTATCCACTGTGGCGGTTCCCTAGATTCATTATATTCAATTTCATAACACTGATTTTTATCGGACTTAAATTTTATATTAGTTTGATATTTACTTTTAATTGTATTTATAACTTTCTCATTATTAAATTTAGCATTTATTACCTTATTTTCCATGGATATTCCATATATACAGCTGACATATTCATAAATACTATTTAAAATTTCTTTTAACTAAAAATGAACAATTAAGGGAGAAAGTAATCCTTCAATTACCTTAAAATTAAATAGAAGTGTGTAGTTTGGTTTAACACACTCCATTATATAGTTATTATAATAACTGTTTCAATATAAATGTATACCAGGCAAGCCTTGATTTTTAACTTGTTTATTTTGTTATGCAATCGATGTATTCACTTCGAATGTTAAACACAAACTGTTATAGGAAATTAATACACTACTTATGTGAAACTAGAGTAGTCTTCCATACATATCAGATAAAGTCAGAACGAGCGTACAGAGTTGTACTGAAGTATATTCATCATACTACCAATATCGCAGATATTAAATCCGAAATCGAAAAAAATGGACACAGAGTACGAAGTATAATAAATGTTATTCACCCAAAAAGCAAAGAACCACTCAATATGTTTTATATTGACTTAGAACCATCTAACAACAATTTAGCAATATTCAAGGTAAATAAAATATTCAATCAAATTATCCATTTTGAGAATCCATTAAAGCCTTCCAAAATTATACGATGTGGAAGATGTCAAATGTATGGTCACTCAAAATCCTATTGTAACCGGCCCGTTGTTTGTCTAAGATGTGGTGGACCACATATATATCAACTCTGCACTAAAGCTAAAGAAGCTCCGGGTACGTGCTATTTTTGTGGCAGCCCTCATAACTCCAATTACTCTAAATGTGAATACTTTCAAAGTCTTGTTAATAAGAACATTAAATTTAATACCGTAACTGAATCTAATTCTAATCCTAGTTCAGCTCTGCACAAGCCTGAACGCAGCTTATCTCAGGTAAACAAACCATTATATTCTCAACATTTGAGCTATTCACAGGCGGTTAGGCAACAACAATCTATGAATCATAACAAAGGCAATAATCAAGTCAACAATACATTATCAGTTCTACTAAATGATTTTTTTTATTAATTTATTATCTTGGCATCTGGTACATCCTTATTGCCATAATCACATAATTACACTTAATAATTTCTAAAGTTAATATTAACTAAACTTGTTTCTACTTTATATATCTACTTTACATAGTTTTAATTAATCTATTATATTGTTATATATTTCTACATACTGTAAGCTAAGGAGTTGGGAGACACTGGTTGGAAACTGAACTTTTTCCTTCTCCAAATAAAAATAAAACCTCTTCCTCTGAACTTGATAATTACAGCATACGAAAAAAATATGGTTTAAGGATTCTGGTTGACTCACGCAGCTACATGTATCATCCAGTAAAATATTGATTTTCTTCAAATGTTCTTTATATTTTGCATGACCGGTTCTCAATCTACATATTGTAGTGATAAACTTTCTCTCCTTATTTACTTTGTCGAACCAGAGTGTATGTGCCACATTTACAAACAGCTGGCCATATTTGCGGCCTCGAGTTCTTAGTGATTCTGTATAGTCCGCCTGCCACTCTTGTTTGGCCATGTTTTTTGTTTTTTGTTTGTAATCCAGTGCCGGGACTTTTCCATAGATTTTCCCAACGTAACACGCCCCTTTAGCCAAAATGTCAACCAGTTCGTTATTGAATATACCCGAGTGGTCTTTAACCCAGGCAACGTGTGTGTCGAATCTCATGAATGATAATTGATCCAACAGAGACACGATTTCATAAACAATGTTGTTGGTCGAATTTTTTCGGTTGTTTATTGATTCTACAGCACTTCGGCTGTCGCTGAAAATAACAACTTTTTGGAAGCCGTGTTTTATAGCTAACTCAATGGCAACTTTTATGCAAATCAGCTCCGCAGTATATATACTTGCGTCCCGGAGGAACCTAAGAGTCTCCTAGTATTGCTTGTTGAGTCCAGGATTGCGCCCCCTACCAAGTTATTAATTTTAGATCCATCTGTAAATAAGTATCGATAGCCGGGCCATATTGTATCAATTTTTTATCTGAAGAGTTCATCGCGTTCTTCAGAATTTAGTATGTCCATATCCACTAACTCTCTGTTTAGATGGACGTTTTGAGTAACTCCCGAAAATTCTTGTTGATACATAAAACTTAGATGTTTTGAATTTTTTATTATATCATTTAGGTTATCTGAGAATTTTTCAAGGCTCTTAATCAAAATAGGTTTCTGCTTATTGCGCCAGTAATCTCTGGACGCAATGAGAGTACGCAATTTTTTTCAATTGTTCTGGAACATTGTTGCAGTCATTGTGTAATTTTTTCAGCAAAAAGTAATCCGCTAACATATTTCTTCTGGTCTTCAATGGAGGTTCAGCCGCTTCTACTCCTAAGATATTAGTGGGGGTCGATCTCATTCTAAGCAGATTCTTAAGGCCGATTGATCCATTCCCGTATTAAAAACTTCCGTAGTCTATAATAGATCTAATTAATGCTCTGTAGATTCTAATACAGATAGTGGGATCCGCCCCCAACTGGTTTTTGCAATCGATCTGAGAATGTTTATTCCTTGTTCCATTTTTAGTGTTATTTTATTAATGTGTTCTTTGAATGTTAGTTTATCGTCCAATGTAAGGCCTAGAATTTTAATTTCTCTATTCAAAGGTATTCTTAGATTGCCAATTAATAAGGAGGTTGCATCAATCACTTTTTTACGTCTACTGAATACTATGGCTGATGTTTTTGAACTGGATATACTTAAGTTGTTAGCTAATAACCATTGTTGCATTTGGATCAAGGAAGTACTAATGTGTCTTAAGCATTCATTCATAGTTTTATGCGATGCATGGAAGCATACGTCATCTGCATATTGCAAGATTTTTGTAGATCCATTAAATGCCTTGTCTAGATTAGCTATATATATGTTGAATAATAAACGTGAAAGGATTGATCCCTGAGCTATTCCTTTATTTGTTATGCGCGGCCCATGTAATTTAGCATTAGCTTTTAAGAATATATGTCTATCTGTCACCAATTTCATAATAACATTTTTGACACTATTTTGGATGTTGAAATTTTTTAGTTTATCATTTAGGATTTTGTGATCAACACAATCATATGCTTTATTTATGTCCGTAGAAATCAACATTAAGAAGTTGTTGTTGGAATTGGAGATTTGTATATTATTTACTAGTTTTGTTAGATAATCCATAGTACCTTTACCCTTTCTGAAGCCATATTAAGTATTGCTTAATAAGGATTGATTTTCTATAAGCCATTCTAGTCGATTCTTTAAAATTCTTTCGAAAGTCTTATTAACACATGACGATAAGACTATGGGTCTATAAGATGTAGGATCTTGAGGATTCTTATTATTTTCTAAGATAGGAACTATGATTTGACATTTCCAGTCCGGCGGGATGTAATTCTGAAGAACAATTTTATTAAATATTTTAGTTAATATTATTTTGGCATTTTTTGGAAGGTTATGAATCATGACGTAGTGAATATTGTTGATTCCCGGTGAAGTATTTGAATTCTTTTTGATAGCTCGTTCAGTTTCTTCCAATGAAATAGGCAGGAACAAATGATCCACTGTAAGAGAATTATTGTCGTACACTGGAGGGGTGTCGCTTCCAATTAGAACAAACGTATCTAATAACTGTTTTATAAATATTTCTTCAAACATAGTCTTTTGTTAGGTAATTTATAGTTTTTATTATTAATCAATTTAACTGTCTTCCATAGTTGTCCAATATTGGTCTCTTTGTTTAACTCGCTAACAAATTTTATCCAACTTTCTTTCTAACTCTTTTTAAATATTAATTTTGACCTGGCATTCACTTTGTTATATTTTTGGAAATTTTGGAAGTTATTATTTCTTATATATTTTTTATACGCTTTTCTTCTTCCAAGAAATATTTCCTGACATTAATTATTCCACCATATTGCTGGCGAATATTTCCTGATGTATATAGCTTTTTGTTTTTTAATGCAGAATTCATTTGCAATATTTATTATTCTTATAAAATCGTCATATAAGCTTTCTATTCTTTGATTCGTTGTTATGTTATCCATCATTGATTCTATTAAGGATGAGTATGTTTTCCAATCCACATTTTTTGTATTCCATTTAGTCGAAGGATTTATGTAAGAAATGGTGTTCAACATCATCTCCAGTGTTATAATAATTGGGATGTTATCCGATCCTAGTGGTTCGTGAATAACTTTCCAATCTGCTCTCATTGCTACACTTGGGGTGCATAAGGTTAAATCTATGGCCGATGATTTTTGGAAAGGTTTTTCGATTGTGGTATGTGTTCCATCATTTAGCATAATAAGATTGGCTTCTTCTATTAAGTTATATAACACATTTCCTCTGTTATCGCATGTTTGGCAACCCCAAGCCGTATGATGCGCATTAAAATCTCTAGTTATAATGCATGGGAACTTTATCTGTTGTATAATATGTTGTAAATCTTGGTGATCAATATTATTGTTAGGGGCACAATATATACTTGCTATCGTTATTGTAACTGGTGAGTTTATCTGAATAGCAAAAATTTGAATTTTGTGGTTGTTATTTTATATCTGAATTTGTTTGAACGAAATACTATTGTTTATCAATATAGCTGATCCTCCGTAGCCATCAAATCTACCATCTTTTATCAGATGGTAGTTATTAAAATTTTAGTAAAGATTTTTGTTGAGCCATGTCTCTGAGAGACATGCTATCAATATTTTGTTATCAAACATAAAGGATTCTATGCTGCCTATGTTACTATGTAAAGATCTACAGTTTAGTTGTAAAATTTTTATATTATTCATAATCGATTTTATTTTGAACTATAAAAGTAAGGTTTAGCAAAACGTTAGAATATCGCAGATATCCCATATCTTCCGGTGTCATTATTACTAGAATTAAGTTTGTTTTGTGTTTCTCCTTCACTTAATTTATCAAAAACAAAATCTAATTTTCTTTTAATGAAAGTCATCGTTTCGTCCTTGTCTTCATTTGATCCGTATCTCTATCTTCCAGATTTTTAATAATGTTCATGAGGTCTCTTCTCAAAAGGTTTCTCCGATCTTCCATAATATTTGTGTTTCTGTTAATGTGAATCTAGTTACGTGGAGTATCAATCTCTCTTCTGTCTATTCTCATGTCACTTGACTGATTCCCAAGGTTTCTATTATAGATGTTTCTGCTGTTAATATTCATTATATTATTCGATCGTATAACTCTTCCTTTTCTTTCAAATCAGAAAGTATATCATATCTATTAATACTTGAATGGACTGAATTATTTCTTATATTACTAAGAATTTCTGTGAAGTGGCTTTGGTAGGACTTATAATGACTGAATGTGCTGGCTGCTTTGGCATATCTATTGTTTTGGATGATCTTTTTCGTTTCTATGTAAGATGTGTTTTGTAGAGCCATAATTTCTTTTATTCTTTTGTTCTTCAAGCATACTTCGCAATTTTTATCATCTGCTCGATGATTATCGTGACATAAGCTACATAATTCTATGTCACTTTTGCATGCTTCTATCTTGTGTTCTTCTGTGAATTTTTTGCATCTTTCCTTGCTCTTGCATTAAGATTTTATATGGCCAAATCTCCAGCAATTATGACATTGTATAAGTCTTTGAATAAATGGTGAAACTCGGCAGCTGACTGAATGAATGAAGACTCTTTCTGGTAACATATTTCCCTTAAATAATATTTTAACTCTCTGCGAATTTGTTTTTGTTGACTCATTGTTCTTACTCTTTAGGCATCTAATGCTTATAATTTCGCTTTCACTTCTAATGCTGCTTAAAATTTCTTCTTCTTCCAGGCTTGGGTCAATGTCAAATATAATCCCCAATCTTACTAATTTGTGCCTTGGTATGTATGCATTAATATTAAAAACATCCAGCATTTCATCCCTTATAACTTTATTTGCGCTTTTGTAGTTGTTAAATATTATTTCTATTCTATTTTTGCCAATGGAACTAATGTCTTCTATTTCTTTACTGATATTAATTAAATTTTTTGAAAAATTCTACCCACTGCCATCGGATGTAATCTACCAATATTTTTGTTCTTACTTTCCGCATGTAAAATGAATGGGCCTTCGTCTGTATCCTGATAGTATTTCAGTTCCTTCATAATTTCATCTGCTTTAGTCGTGACGTTTTCCTTCACCCACATGTTGTACCAATTAGTTTTGGGGTCACTGATTTCATTTGTTATAATTCTGTTTCCATTCGTTTGTACTGAATTTACGCCTGATATTGAGTCTGTTTTTAACTTTTTATTTACACTTTCCGCTACAATGCTACTGTTTAACTCACTACTTTCATTAGAATTATCAATTGCTTCATTATTTACATTATTAATATTTACCGAATTATGTGCTACATAATGTGTGTTTTTTTCCTCTTCATATTCACTCGCACTATCTGTTTCAAAATCAATATCTGATAAGGGACTGCCGCCGGGGTCCGGCGGCTCACTATCGGTGTCCATGATTTGTTATGTAACTTACACTTCACAAAAATAATTCAATTTCTACCTGCGGACGATGTGCTCCTCACGGCTGCCGAAACTCGACTGTACTAAATAAATTTAAAACTATGTTTCAGCAAGTTATGCAACAGAATGGCATGATAATAAACATGCTTTGTGTATTAGTAAACAAAATCAAATAATGGGTAATTTTATTCGAGTAGCATTATGGAATGCCAATGGGCTATCTCAACATAAGGACGAATTAAAAGATTTTTTAACACATAATAAAATCGATGTACTATTAGTGAGCGAGACTCATTTCACTCACTATTCTAATTTTGTCATTCCTTACTACACGACGTATCAAACTCCTCATCCCAGCGGTAATACGCACGGTGGCACAGCAATTATTGTTAAGTCAAACATCTCACATTATCCGTTGACTAATTTTAGTGAAATCTGCATTCAAGCTACTTCAATAAAAGTGATTTTTTTATGATCTAACAATATCTGCAGTTCACTG
Source organism: Ctenocephalides felis (assembly GCF_003426905.1). Taxonomy (NCBI): domain Eukaryota; kingdom Metazoa; phylum Arthropoda; class Insecta; order Siphonaptera; family Pulicidae; genus Ctenocephalides; species Ctenocephalides felis. The sequence goes on along the minus strand of NW_020539725.1, from coordinate 3,640,993 downwards.
CCCACTAAGACATAGCATTCAAGACGAACAGTTCCAAACATTCTTTAAAACTTTTGGACCTAATTTTTTTATCGGTGGTGACTTCAATAGCAAACATCCTTATTGGGGCTCTCGACTAGTGAATCCTAAAAGCAGAGTATTAAACAATATCATCCAACAGAATAATTTTAATGTAGTTTCTACAAGTTCACCTACTTACTGGCCTAGCGTTCCGGCACGCATACCAGATCTATTGGACTTTTCTATTTTTTTCTGGAATTAGTAAAACATACGTTGAAGTCGGGCCTAACTTTGACTTATTTTCAGACCACTCTCCAGTAATAGCTTCGATAAATTCTACTTATATATCTAAAACCAAATTTCCTGTGCTACACAACAATAGTACCAACTGGAACTTATTTCGGCACACTATAGATGGTAAAATTAGCTTAAACACTAGACTTAAATCTCCTACTGACATAGAGAAAGCTTTGAATAATTTGGTAGAAACTTTACAACATTCAGCTAAATGATCTACCCCTGATCACATTAAAACCATAAAAGTACCCTCAACTACTTTAGAAATAAGAATATTAATTTCTCAGAAACGCGTGGCTCAAAGGGCGTGGCAAAAATCACATTATCCTTCAGATAAGAGAACTTATAATAATATAAGCAATACTCTAAAACGAAAAATTAAAGTAATTTTAATCACTACGTTAAAAATCTTAACAGATCCGACAATTCAGCCTGGAGGCCATACAAGAAAAGACCGACTGTTGCAAACTTACCTATCAGAATAAATTCGAGCAATAATTCATGGGCAAGAAGTGAATATGAAAAGGCCGATCTTTTTTCAACTTATTTGTGCTCTGTTTTTTTGCCTAACATATCTAATCCTACTATTCCTTTGCAATTGTCTGCAGATAAATCTATAAGCACCCAGAACCTTTCTACTAAATTATTCACTGTCAAAAGAGTCTATAGATCTATTCAGGCCTTAAAAAACAAAAAGTCACCTGAAATTGATCATATTTCTTCAAAAATTTTAAAAGAGCTTGCCAAAAAGGTATATTCCTATAATATATATTTTTAATTCTATCATTAGACTCAGTTATTAGCCATCAGCTTTCAAAACAGCTGTTATTAAAATGGTTCCAAAAATGGGTAAGGATTCAAAGCTAGTAAGTTCTTACAGACCTATTAGTCTCTTACCAAATTTATCTAAAGTGCTTGAGAGATTGATATTGGAAGACATTCTTGCAGTTAATAATATCATTCCTGAACATCAATTTGGGTTCCGCAAAGGACACTCAACAATGCCAGCAGTGCCATAGATTCGTCGACACTATCAACAAAGCAAAGCATACGAATCTAAAGAATATTGTTCTGCAGCATTCCTTGACGTAAGTCAAGCTTTTGACAAAGTGTGGCACGAAGGACTTATTTATAAGATACAAAAAATATTGCCAGCATATGCTAAATTCTTTGAATCTTATTTGAGCAATAGACAATTTAAAATCAGAGTAGATATGGCATTAACCCCACCTAATATTATGAAAGCTGGTGTTCCTCAAGGCAGCGTGCTAGGTCCTTTTCTTTATGTATTGTATACCCACGATTTTCCGACTGGACTTAACTCAACAATAGCAACTTTCGCCGACGATAATGCCATTCTAGCTGTAGATAAAGATCCAATTAGAGCTTCACATAAATTGCAATCCCACCTCAATATTATTGGAGACTGAACAAATGCATGAAAAATTAAAATAAACGAATTTAAATCCCAGCACATATGCTTTACTGTGAGAAAAGATGCATGCCCATCAGTATATTTCAACAATGAACAGCTACCACAGTCTGAATCCGTGAAGTATCTTGGAATTCATCTAGATAGGCGATTGACTTGGAGAACACATATAAAATATAAAATTCAACAAATTAGATTGAAATCCCAAAATCTTAACTGGCTTATTGGGAGAAAGTCAAAAATGTCTATGGAAAACAAAATACTTATTTATAAGACAATACTCAAACCGATCTGGACATATGGAGCCGAATATGGAGCAGCGCTTCGAAATCTAACATTGCAATGATTCAAAGAATCCAGTCAAAAACACTTAGGACAATAACAGACCCTCCTTGGTATATCTCAAATTATATAATTCATAACGATCTCCAAGTTCCATTTGTTCAAGATGTAATTAATAAGAGAAAAGACACCCACTTGTTATATCTTTGCTCAAGGCACCGCCAATGAGAAGACTTAAACGAAAATGGCTCACTGATACATCTTAGCACTTATTTGTAAATCTCTATTCACAACGGCGGTATCCTCATCATAATTTCTGTCATTAGAAAATTCCATTTTTCGAATAGAGAATGTCCTATTCGGCGATAGATGAACTATTTTGTGGCCGATACCTTCAGTGTCCAATAGGAAAGCCTCCATTTTGTCACGTAAATATCAATGATTTGACATACTGTACTTGAGATATTGACAAATTGCACTTTGTACTGTGATAAAATTAACAAATGCATTTGTATGGATTATTGTTTATTTATGTTAGTAACAGTGCAATTAGTTTTAAATATTGAATTTTAAATTTTCGACTCATATTGAGTTTATAATGCGTATCACATTTCATTGATTCAAATTGTGTGAACGAGTTTGATTGTGATGTATGGACATTAATTTTAATATTAAACTTAATCAGTAATTTAAAAAAATTCCAATTATTAGGTCAGTATTTTAGAGAAGGATTATGTATCATTTTAGCACAATTGTTGTGAAATTATTTATTTTTTAAGAATTTTAAGTCAACTTAATGGTTTTAATCAAATTTATATTATAATTGTCCTTAATACACATTAATTAGTGATCAATAAATGCGTACTTTGATTTTGGAAGCCTTCAGTTTTTATTTTGTGAACAGCTATTGTGTATATATAGTGGCGTGAATAAATGATTAGTTTAGGAAACGCAGTTCAGTAATCTTAAAATATTCAAATTTCCGAAAAAATTTAAGTATGTATTTTCTTCAAATTTTCGTGATTTTATCTGAAATATCAAAAAAATTCAAAATTTCCAAAAAATTCAAATCGTTTTATTTCAAAAATTTCGAAATTAGCAAAAATACTCAAAATTAAAAAAAAAATTGCGACCCTTATTAATATTTTTATATCAGTATTAATTATTCGATAAAGATACTTATTTTCAAAATCAATAATTGTTGTATTAAACTCAAGCATTTTATTATCGTTTAATTATTATTATTTCATTTATTCCTAATCAGATGCGATACATATATATTTTTGTTTACAATTCTTACAATTCTCTGTTTGTACACTTATGAGCATTGGTGTATTTTAGACCTATAAAATATGAATTGTGAAATTTACAGTATATATTTATAATAATCTGTTTACTATTACTATTAAATATAATCATAAAATAAGTGAAAATCTGACGCAAAATTCTTGCTCACTTTACGACAGAAATCCTGTTACATGGAATACTGGCGTCGTGTGCACCGGACTAATAGGAGCTAGCGCGCAAGGCTGTACCTATGACGGTCATAACGCGCGAAATTTAAACAAAAGAAAATTAGGTATTTTTCTTTACATATATTTTATGTTTTTAGGATTTTTTTGTTTGTGAAGTATTTGCACTTTTTAACAAATTATCTGTTCTTTTTAACGTTTTAAATTTTTGTATTATTTCATCCTTCTAAATTTGTCATTCCTTTTAAATTTATCATTTAATCGCGTGTTCCTGTGCTTTTAGTATGTTCTTAGTTTTTAAGATTTTAATATATTGATGTTAGTCATTAAGTAATTAATATTAGTTAGTTATTTCTGCTTAGTTTAGTTAAATACTTCTGTTGTTTTCTCCACTTAGATCTTTCGTTTTTGAGATATTATTTATGAATAATTATAAGGTGACCATACGTCCCGGATTGGCCGGGACAGTCCCGATTTTTGTCTTGCATGCCGGCTCTTCCTAAAAGCAATATTCGTCTCGGTTTTAGGTGTTTTGTCCCGGATGGTCCCGGATTTTTGAAAATGTTTTGATTGCCAATATATTTTTAAATATATTTCAACTAGAAAATTTGAACCGAAAAAATGTGCATACAGAGTTTTTAGCTCACCAACACACACCCCTCCCCCCCGCTCTCACACACATTCTAATTCGTCCCGGATTTCATGCAAAAAAATATTGTATGTAAAATATTTCATGAAAAAAATGTATGGTCACCTTAATAATTATGGAACTATAATACTTATAATTATGTATAATAATTATTATATTTTCAAACATTCCATAACTGTAAGGAAATAATAATGTAATTATAATTGTTGATATAAACATAATTTTAATTGTTCTTTAAACATATGTAATATCTTTGAAAATATATATTTTGTATTTGGCATGATTTGTTCTTATTTTCAATATTATACGTACCATATACGTACTATATACCAGGCATCGGCAACCTACGGCACGCGTGCCAGGCTTGACACGTGATGGGGTTCTGAATGGCACTCTATAAAGTAATCAGGAAAATCGCAAATATTGAGTGATTTTTAAATAAAAGAAAATGTTTAATTATAATTATTTTTCTAACGTAATTCGCTAATGTAATTCAACCTACGTTTTTTTTTTTTTATATTAACTCTTTTATTTACAACTGTCCAGTATAGGACATTCAGTAAATTTAATGGATTTACAATAGTCCGCCGAAAAGGTACATTGTATACTACTTTGACATGTTGGAAAAAACAACTCAGTAGTTGTTTTTTCTATATAAAATTCACAATATTTACTTATTAAATAATTTCTTATAAATAATGATTAAGTTATTTCCATTTTTTTTCTCAGGAGAGTTGATGGCTTAAATCCAGTGGCGCTTTTCTTTTCAACCTTCTTCGATAGTTCTCTGTTATCAATGAGTTTGCTAATGTATTTGGGTGATTGATTAGCTTGTTTCTATACTTCTGTGCTGTTTTTGTTATTACTTCATTTATGGTAGGTGTATTCGTGTCAGCATGAATCAACCAGTTAGGAACATATTTTGGAGCTCCTAAGGCAATTTTCAAAAATTTGTTTTGAAATTTCTGTATAATTTCTATATTGGTTTTATGAGCACTGCCCCACAATTGTATACCATAACACCAAATTGGTTTGAATAAAGTTTTATATAAAAGTACCTTATTGTATGAGCTTAGTTTGGATTTAGTTCCTAGTTACCAGTGAAGCTTTTTGGTTTTTATCTCAAGCTGTTGTCTCTTTTTTTATATGAGTTCGCCAATTAAGTTCTCTACCGAGGTACTTGAGTATTTCCTATTCTTACTGGTGGGCAAGTCTCTCTTCTAAGTGTAAATGTGACATGTACTGACTTTAAGCCATTCATTTCAAATCTCCAGGTTTTGTTCCATTTTTCTAATAAATTTAAATGGTTTTGAAGTAACTCAGATGCAGAACTGGAATATATGTGGCTGGCTAGAATGCACGTATCATCAGCAAACGTAGCGATCAAAGTGTTAGTTGTTATTGGTATGTCAGATGTGTATATTAAAAATAGAATTGGCCCCAAGACGCTTCCTTGTGGAACACCTGGGGAAACTGTCTTATTTGATGATTCAGTGTCTAAAATATTTACATAAAAACTCCTATTTGACAGATATGATCTTATTATTAAATATAGAGAGTACGTCAAATTAATTTTTAATTTATAGAAAAGTCCAGTATGACATACCTTATCAAATGCTTGTTGTATATCTAAGAATGCTGCTGAACAGTACTTTTTTTCTTCTAGTGATTTATTTATATAATGGACAATTCTATGAGTCTGATCTATGGTCGAATGCAATTTTCTAAATCCAAATTGGTATTGGGGTATAATGCTTTCGCTTTCTAATTTGCTTAAAATTTTTTAAGCAAAAGTTTCTCATAATCTTTGAAAGAATAGAAAGTAAACTTATGGGTCTGTATGATTTCAGCATACATGGATCTTTCCCTTCTTTTTGGACGACTATAATCCTGGCAGTTTTCCATACGTCCGGAAATATTCTCAATCTCGAAATAGAATTAAATAAGATAGTAATAAATCTTATTGTTTTAGGTGTAGACTCTTTTAACATCTTGCTTGTAATAAAGTCATTGCCAGGACATTTACCTGATTTGGAGTTTTTAATTATTTCCTTAACTTCTGAAACAGAAAATCGGATAGGTACAGTATCTTCAGATGCCTCAACATTTGTTGATAAAAAGTCATGTATAAATTTTTCTTCATGACATCGTATTTGTGAAGGAATTGGTTGGAAAACTTGCTCAAAATAATCTGCAAACGCATTTGCCTTTTCCTGACGATTCCTTGCCCAAGAATTGTCATCTTTTTTAATTGGTGAAGTATGTATAACAGGTCTTTTAAAGTTTTTGGTCATTCTCCATAGTGAATAATTAGTTTCACTAGTTGCTGTTAAATGATTTAGTTTTTCTTCCATGTTAGCATTGTTAATATCATGTAGAGACTTTTTTAATTCTTTACAAGCTTTGTTAAAGTTTGATCTGTCAGACGGGGATCTAGTAATTTGCCACTTTTTTCTGAGACGTCTTTTTATTTATTATGCTATTTTTTCTTTAATGTGAATTGGAATTTGTTTTGTAGAAGAACTATCAATCGTAGGAGTAGATTTTTGAGCTGCTAATCGTATTGTGTTTGTGAGAGATGCAATAGCCTCTTTTATATCATCACTGGATTTTAATGGAACATTACAATTTATATCATGATCAAGAATTTCTTTGAATTTATCCCAATTAGTAAATCTGTTTGTGAGAAATCTTGTCGTTGAAATATTAGGAGTATAGGAATGAAAGTAAAGTAGTACAGGCGAGTGGTCCGAATTCAAATCTAGGCATGATTGTACTGTTATTAAGTTACTTTGAATTCCTTTAACTAAAAAAGTCTAGTAAATCAGGAATTTTTTGATGATCAGTAGGCCAATAAGTGGGTTTTCCAGTTGATATTGGTGTTAAATCTTTACTCAATAGTGTTTTATATAACTCACGACCTCTTGGCGTTATTAGTCTCGAACCCCAATGGGTGTGTTTAGCATTAAAATCACCACCGGCTACAAAATGATTACCTAGCTTGTTAAAGAAATTTACAAATTGATTTTCTAAATTTTATGTCTAGGTGGGCAATATACCGCTGAAAAAATTAATTGTTTACCATTAATGTAGTTGAAATATTTGATGCCTGTA
>NW_020539725.1:3613446-3632747 GCF_003426905.1 Ctenocephalides felis | reverse complement strand
ACTCTATGTTTAGATGGACGTTTTGAGTAACTCCCGAAAATTCTTGTTGATACATAAAACTTAGATGTTTTGAATTTTTTATTATATCATTTAGGTTATCTGAGAATTTTTCAAGGCTCTTAATCAAAATAGGTTTCTGCTTATCGCGCCAGTATCTCTGGACGCAATGAGAGTACGCAATTTTTTCAATTCTCTGGAATATTGTTGCAGTCATTGTGTAATTTTTTCAGGCAAAAGTAATCCGCTAACATATTTCTTCTGGTCTTCAATGGAGGTTCAGCCGCTTCTACTCCTAAGATATTAGTAGGGGTCGATCTCATTCAGCAGATTCTTAGGGCCGAATGATCCATTCCCGTATAAAAAAACTTCCGTCGTCTATATAGATCTAATTAATGCTCTGTAGATTATATACAGATAGTGGGATCCGCCCCCAACTGGTTTTTGCAATCGATCTGAGAATGTTTATTTCTTGTTCCATTTTTAGTGTTATTTTATTAATGTGTTCTTTGTATGTTAGTTTATCGTTCAATGTAAGGCCTAGAATTTTAATTTCTCTATTCAAAGGTATTCTTAGATTGCCAATTAATAAGGAGGTTGCATCAATCACTTTTTTACGTCTACTGAATACTATGGCTGATGTTTTTGAACTGGATATACTTAAGTTTGTTAGCTAATAACCATTGTTGCATTTGGATCAAGGAAGTACTAATGTGTCTTGAGCATTCATTCATAGTTTTATGCGATGCATAGAAGCATACGTCATCTGCATATTGCAAGATTTTTGTAGATCCACTAAATGCCTTGTCTAGATCAGCCATATATATGTTAATAATAAACGTGAAGGATTGATCCTGAGCTATTCCTTATTTGTTATGCGCGGCCCATGTAATTTAGCATTAGCTTTTAAGAATATATGTCTATCTGTCACCAATTTCATAATAACATTTTTGACACTATTTTGGATGTTGAAATTTTTTAGTTTATCATTTAGGATTTTGTGATCAACACAAATATTTTAGTTAATATTATTTTGGCATTTTTTGGAAGGTTATGAATCATGACGTAATGAATATTGTCGATTCCCGGTGAAGTATTTGAATTCTTTTTGATAGCTCGTTCAGTTTCTTCCAATGAAATAAGCAGGAACGAATAATCCACTGTAAGAGAATTATTGTCGTACACTGGAGGGTGTCGCTTCCGATTAGAACAAACGTATCTAATAACTGTTTTATAAATATTTCTTCAAACATAGTCCTTTTGTTAGGTAATTATAGTTTTTATTATTAATCAATTTAACTGTCTTCCATAGTTGTCCAATATTGGTCTCTTTGTTTAACTCGCTGACAACTTTTATCCAACTTTCTTTCTAACTCTTTTAAATATTAATTTTGACCTGGCATTCACTTTGTTATATTTTGGAAATTTTGGAAGTTATTATTTCTTATATATTTTTATACACTTTTCTTCTCCAAGAAATATTTCCTGACATTAATTATTCCACCATATTGCTGGCGAATATTTCCTGATGTATATAGCTTTTTGTTTTTTAATGCAGAATTCATTTGCAATATTTATTATTCTTATAAAATCGTCATATAAGCTTTCTATTCTTTGATTCGTTGTTATGTTATCCATCATTGATTCTATTAAGGATGAGCATGTTTTCCAATCCACATTTTTTGTGTTCCATTTAGTCGAAGGATTTATGTAAGAAATGGTGTTCAACATCATCTCCAGTGTTATAATAATTGGGATGTGATCCGATCCTAGTGGTTCGTGAATAACTTTCCAATCTGCTCTCATTGCTATTGGGGTGCATAAGGTTAAATCTATGGCCGATGATTTTGGAAAGGTTTTTTCGATTGTGGTATGTGTTCCATCATTTAGCATAATAAGATTGGCTTCTTCTATTAAGTTATATAACACATTTCCTCTGTTATCGCATGTTTGGCAACTCCAAGCCGTATGATGCGCATTAAAATCTCTAGTTATAATGCATGGGAACTTTATCTGTTGTATAATATGTTGTGAATCTTGGTGATCAATATTATTGTTAGGGGCACAATATATACTTGCTATCGTTGTTATTTTATATCTGAATTTGTTTGAACGAAATACTGTTGTTTATCAATATAGCTGATCCTCCGTAGCCATCAAATCTATCATCATTTATCAGATGGTAGTTATTAAAATTGTAGTAAAGATTTTTGTTTAGCCATGTCTCTGAGAGACATGCTATCAATATTTTGTTATCAAACATAAAGGATTCTATGCTGCCTATGTTACTATGTAAAGATCTACAGTTTAGTTGTAAAATTTTTATATTATCCATAATCGATTTTATATTGAACTATAAAAGTAAGGTTTAGCAAAACGTTAGAATATCGCAGATATCCTATATGTTTCGGTGTCATTATTACTAGAATTAAGTTTATTTTGTGTTTCTCCTTCACTTATTTATCAAAAATAAAATCTAATTTTCTTTTAATGAAAGTCATCGTTTCGTCCTTGTCTTTATTTGATCCGTATCTCTATCTTCCAGATTTTTAATAATGTTCATGAGGTCTCTTCTCAAAAGGTTTCTCCAATCTTCCATAATATTTGTGTTTCTGTTAATGTGAATCCTGTTACGTGGAGTATCAATCTCTCTTCTGTCTATTCTAATGTCACTCGACCGATTCCCAAGGTTTCTATTATAGATGTTTTTGCTGTTATTTCTGCTTAGACTATTTTTGGCTTATTCATTTCCATTATATTATTCGATCGTATAACTCTTCCTTTTCTTTCAAATCAGAAAGTATATCATATCTATTAATATTCGAATGGACTGAATCATTTCTTATATTACTAAGAATTTCTGGGAAGTGGCTTTGGTAGGACTTATAATGACTGAATGTGCTGGCTGCTTTGGCATATCTATTGTATTGGATGATCTTTTTCGTTTCTATGTAAGATGTGTTTTGTAGAGCCATAATTTCTTTTATTCTTTTGTTCTTCAAGTATACTTCGCAATTTTTATCATCTGCTCGATGATTATCGTGACATAAGCTACATAATTCTATGTCACTTTTGCATGCTTCTATCTTGTGTTCTTCTGTGCATTTTTTGCATCTTTCCTTGCTTTTGCATTGAGATTTTATATGGCCAAATCTCCAGCAATTATGACATTGTATAAGTCTTTGAATAAATGGTGAAACTCGGCAGCTGACTGAATGAATGAAGACTCTTTCTGGTAACATATTTCCCTTAAATAATATTTTAACTCTCTGCGAATTTGTTTTTGTTGACTCATTGTTCTTACTCTTTAGGCATCTAATACTTATAATTTCGCTTTCACTTCTAATGCTGCTTAAAATTTCTTCTTCGTCCAGGCTTGGGTCAATGTCAAATATAATCCCCAATCTTACTAATTTGTGCCTTGGTATGTATGCATTAATATTAAAAACATCCAGCATTTCATCCCTTATAACTTTATTTGCGCTTTTGTAGTTGTTAAATATTATTTTTATTCTATTTTTGCCAATGGAACTAATGTCTTCTATTTCTTTACTGATATTAATTAAATTTTTATGAAAAATTCTACCCACTGCCATCGGATGTAATCTACCAATATTTTTGTTCTTACTTTCCGCATTCGTCTGTATCCTGATAGTATTTCAATTCCTTCATAATTTCATCTGCTTTAGTCGTGACGTTTTCCTTCACCCACATGTTGTACCAATTAGTTTTGGGGTCCTGATTTCATTTGTTATAATACTGTTTCCATTCGTTTGTACTGAATTTACGCCTGATATTGAGTCTGTTTTTAACTTTTTATTTACACTTTCCACTGCAATGCTACTGTTTAACTCACTACTTTCATTAGAATTATCACTTGCTTCATTATTTACATTATTAATATTTACCGAATTATGTGCTACATAATGTGTGTTTTTTTCCTCTTCATATTCACTCGCACTATCTGTTTCAAAATCAATATCTGATAAGGGACTGCCCCGGGGTCCGGCGGCTCACTATCGGTGTCCATGATTTGTTATGAAACTTACACTTCACAAAAATAATTCAATTTCTACCTGCGGACGATGTGCTCCTCACGGCTGCCGAAACTCGACTGTACTAAATAAATTTAAAACTATGTTTCAGCAAGTTATGCAACAGAATGGCATGATAATAAACATGCTTTGTGTATTAGTAAACAAAATCAAATAATGGGTAATTTTATTCGAGTAGCATTATGGAATGCCAATGGGCTATCTCAACATAAGGACGAATTAAAAGATTTTTTAACACATAATAAAATCGATGTACTATTAGTGAGCGAGACTCATTTCACTCACTATTCTAATTTTGTCATTCCTTACTACACGACGTATCAAACTCCTCATCCCAGCGGTAATACGCACGGTGTCACAGCAATTATTGTTAAGTCAAACATCTCACATTATCCGTTGACTAATTTTAGTGAAATCTGCATTCAAGCTACTTCAATAAAAGTGATTTTGTTTATGATCTAACAATATCTGCAGTTCACTGTCCACTAAGACATAGCATTCAAGACGAACAGTTCCAAACATTCTTTAAAACTTTTGGACCTAAATTTTTTATCGGTGGTGACTTCAATAGCAAACATCCTTATTGGGGCTCTCGACTAGTGAATCCTAAAAGCAGAGTATTAAACAATATCATCCAACAGAATAATTTTAATGTAGTTTCTACAGGTTCACCTACTTACTAGCCTAGCGATCCGGCACGCATACCAGATCTATTGGACTTTTTTATTTTTTTCTGGAATTAGTAAAACATACGTTGAAGTCGGGCTTAACTTTGACTTATTTTCAGACCACTCTCCAGTAAAAGCTTTGATAAATTCTACTTATATATCTAAAACCAAATTTCCTGTGCTACACAACAATAGTACCAACTGGAACTTATTTCGGCACACTATAGATGGTAAAATTAGCTTAAACACTAGACTTAAATCTCCTACTGACATAGAGAAAGCTTTACAACACTCAGCTAAATGATCTACCCCTGATCACATTAAAACCATAAAAGTACCCTCAACTACTTTAGAAATAAGAATATTAATTTCTGAGAAACGCGTGGCTCAAAGGGCATGGCAAAAATCACATTATCCTTCAGATAAATGAACTTATAATAAAATAAGCAATACTCTAAAACGAAAAATTAAAGTAATTTTAATAACTACGTTAAAAATCTTAACAGATCCGACAATTCAGCCTGGAGGCCATGCAAAAAAAAAACGACTGTTGCAAACTTACCAATCAGAATAAATTCGAGCAATAATTCATGGGCAAGAAGTGAATATGAAAAGGCCGATCTTTTTTCAACTTATTTGTGCTCTGTTTTTTCGCCTAACATATATAATCCTACTATTCCTTTGCAATTGTCTGCAGATAAATCTATAAGCACCCAAAACTACTAAATTATTCACTGTCAAAAGAGTCTATAGATCTATTCAGGCCTTAAAAAACAAAAAGTCACCTGAATTTGATCATATTTCTTCAAAAATTTTAAAAGAGCTTGCCAAAAAGGTATATTTCTATAACATATATTTTTAATTCTATCATTAGACTCAGTTATTAGCCATCAGCTTTCAAAACAGCTGTTATTAAAATGGTTCCAAAAATGGGTAAGGGTTCAAAACTAGTAAGTTCTTACAGACCTATTAGTCTCTTACCAAATTTATCTAAAGTACTTGAGAGATTGATATTGGAAGACATTATTGCAGTTAATAATATCATTCCTGAACATCAATTTGGGTTCCGCAAAGGACACTCAACAATGCCAGCAGTGCCATAGATTAGTCGACACTATCAACAAAGCATACGAATCTAAAGAATATTGCTCTGCAGCATTCCTTGACGTAAGTCAAGCTTTTGACAAAGTGTGGCACGAAGGACTTATTTATAAGATACAAAACATATTGCCAGCATATGCTAAATTCTTTGAATCTTATTTGAGCAATAGACAATTTAAAATCAGAGTAGATATGGCATTAACCCCACCTAATATTATGAAAGCTGGTGTTCCTCAAGGCAGCGTGCTAGATCCTTTTCTTTATGTATTGTATACCCACGATTTTCCGACTGGACTTAACTCAACAATAGCAACTTTCGCCGACGACCAACAATTAGAGCTTCACATAAATTGCAATCCCACCTCAATATTATTGGAGACTGAACAAATGCATGAAAAATTAAAATAAATTTAAATCCCAGCACATATGCTTTACTGTGAGAAAATCAGTATATTTCAACAATGAACAGCTACCACAGTCTGAATCCGTGAAGTATCTTGGAATTCATCTAGATAGGCGATTGACTTGGAGAACACATATAAAATATAAAATTCAACAAATTAGATTGAAATCCCAAAATCTTAACTGGCTTATTGGAAGAAAGTCAAAATTGTCTATGGAAAATAAAATACTTATTTATAAAACAATACTCAAACCGATCTGGACATATGGAGCCGAATATGGAGCAGCGCTTCGAAATCTAACATTGCAATGATTCAAAGAATCCAGTCAAAAACACTTAGGACAATAACAGACGCTCCTTGGTATGTCTCAAATTATATAATTCATAACGATCTCCAAGTTCCATTTGTTCAAGATGTAATTAATAAGAGAAAAGACACCCACTTCATTGTTACATCTTTGCTCAAGGCACCGCCAATGAGAAGACTTAAACGAAAATGGCTCACTGATACATCTTAGCACTTATTTGTAAATCTCTATTCACAACGGCGGTATCCTCATCATAATTTCTGTCATTGGAAAATTCCATTTTTCGAATAGAGAATGTCCTATTCGGCGATAGATGAACTATTTTGTGGCCGATACCTTCAGTGTCCAATAGGAAAGCTGTATTTTGTCACGTAAATATCAATGCGTACTTTGATTTTGGAAGCCTTCAGTTTTTATTTTGTGAACAGCTATTGTGTATATATAGTGGCGTGAATAAATGATTAGTTTAGGAAACGCAGTTCAGTAATCTTAAAATATTCAAATTTCCGAAAAAAATTAAATATGTATTTTTTTTTCAAATTTTCGTGATTTTATCTGAAATATCAAAAAAATTCAAAATTTCCAAAAAATTCAAATCGTTTTATTTCAAAAATGTCGAAATTTGCAAAAATACTCAAAATTAAAAAAAAAATTGCGAACCTTATTAATATTTTTATATCAGTATTAATTATTCGATAAAGATACTTATTTTCAAAATCAATAATTGTTGTATTAAACTGAAGCATTTTATTATCGTTTAATTATTATTATTTCACTTAATCCTAATCAGATGCGATACATATATATTTTTGTTTACAATTCTTACAATTCTCTGTTTGTACACTTATGAGCATTGGTGTATTTTAGACCTATAAAATATGAATTGTGAAATTTACAGTATATATTTATAATAATCTGTTTACTATTACTAATAAATATAATCATAAAATAAGTGAAAATCTGGCGCAAAATTCTTGCTCACTTTACGACAGAAATCCTGTTACATGGAATACTGGCGTCCTGTGCAACGGACTAATAGGAGCTAGCGCGCAAGGCTGTATCTATGACGGTCATAGCGCGCGAAATTTAAACTAAAGTAAATTAGGCATTTTTCTTTACATATATTTTATGTTTTTAGGACTTTTTTGTTTGTGAAGTATTTGCACTTTTTAACAAATTATCTGTTCTTTTTAACGTTTTAAATTTTTGTATTATTTCATCCTTCTAAATTTGTCATTCTTTTTAAATTTATCATTTAATCGCGTGTTCCTGTGCTTTTAGTATCTTCTTAGTTTTTAAGATTTTAATATATTGATGTTAGTCATTAAGTAATTA
This sequence comes from Ctenocephalides felis, assembly GCF_003426905.1. NCBI lineage: Eukaryota > Metazoa > Arthropoda > Insecta > Siphonaptera > Pulicidae > Ctenocephalides > Ctenocephalides felis. The sequence continues at coordinate 3,624,880 of NW_020539725.1, read as the reverse complement.
ATATTAGTTAGTTATTTCTGCTTAGTTTAGTTAAATACTTCTGTTGTTTTCTCCACTTAGATCTTTCGTTTTTGAGATATTATTTATGCATAATTATAAGGTGACCATACGTCCCGGATTGGCCGGGACAGTCCCGATTTTTCGTCTTGCATGCCGGCTCTTCCTAAAAGCAATATTCGTCTCGGTTTTAGGTGTTTTGTCCCGGATGGTCCCGGATTTTTGAAAATGTTTTGATTGCCAATATATTTTTAAATATATTTCAACTAGAAAATTTGAACCGAAAAAATGTGCATACAGAGTTTTTAGCTCACCAACACACACCCCTCCCCCCCGCTCTCACACACATTCTAATTCGTCCCGGATTTCAGGCAAAAAAATATTGTATGTAAAATATTTCATGTAAAAAATATATGGTCACCTTAATAATTATGGAACTATAATACTTATAATTATGTATAATAATTATTATATTTTCAAACATTCCATAACTGTAAGGAAATAATAATGTAATTATAATTGTTGGTATAAACATAATTTTAATTGTTCTTTAAACATATGTAATATCTTTGAAAATATATATTTTGTATTTCGCATGATTTGTTCTTATTTTCAATATTATACGTACCATATACGTACTATATACTAGGCATCGGCAACCTACGGCACGCGTGCCAGGCTTGACACGCGATGGGGTTCTGAATGGCACTCTATAAAGTAATCAGGAAAATCGCAAATATTGAGTGATTTTTAAATAAAAAAAAATGTTTAATTATAATTATTTTTCTAACGTAATTCGCTAATGTAATTCAACCTACGTTTTTTTTTATATATTAACTCTTTTATTTACAACTGTCCAGTATAGGACATTCAGTAAAGGGTATGGGCGTGTTTCCATACAGAATTGGCCCCACCCTGGTATTTAAATTATTTTGATGCCATTTTATAGGCATTTTTGAGAAAATTCGATATACCAAATTTCCAATCCGTAGCTCATCATTTGGCCGAGATATCAGTGAAAACATGTGAAAGTGGCCCCTTTTTTCAAACTGACTTTTTGTCGGAAATATGAGAGATATCAAAAAACTGTTTACGTCATTCTATTTGTACTGATCTTGTCTATATTATTTATAATGAATAATGTTAAAAAATTGTCATTTACTGGATGAAAAGTTGAAAATAAGTTTTTATTTGAAATTTTCGACCAGTACGGTTAATTTGACTACTTTCCAAATAGCATCATTTTAAAGCCTGTATATTTTACTTTTATTATCCAAAATTATATTTAAATCGAAGTTGAACTTTTTATAAAAAGTTGAAAAAACCGAAGGTAGTACACGCGGAACTCGTAGAATATCCGTGTAAGTAGCGTCTCTCAATAGCAAACCAGTGCACATTGCGCTTGTCGCGCATCGGAACATATTCTATATAAAGGTAATACTTATTTAAAAAATAACACTAGATATATACATTTATGTCTTCTATATTCATATATTTATGTATATATTATTGTGGTTATATATTTATATAGAATGCTTTTTTTTTGAATTATACCTAAACTTTATTTGCTTTTCATATTTTATATTTTATATTGTTACTGTATATTATTTTATAACGATAGAAATACATATTTAATAGGTATTGTAACGAAGCTAATTTTGTTATTACAAATGAACATTGTCGATGAGTCGATGCAATTCGATTAAGGCAAAGTTCAACATATGTATCAGTTTTTGCATGTATATCACATTCGTATTCATTACAAGATTTATTACCAAAGCTGTTATCATCTGTACTATCCGATAAATTAATAATATTGCATACGCCACTAGAGTTTCTATAAGGAATTAGTCTACACACAGCACACAAAATGTCACCAATAACAAGTTTTCCCTGTAGAACTACTGTACAATTGTGCATCATCCTCGCTTACAATGTTTTTTGACTACGATTTTAACACTTGTTTATTGCAGATTTTTGCAATTTTTTGGCGATTATTGTTTCTATTAAGTTTATAAATATGAAATTACTAAAATACCCACTAAACCACCAAAGCTCTCACTAAAATAACAATGGCATTGAATCAGAAAAAATCTTGATACAGATTACACACAGAACACAAAGAAGCAACCAAATAAAATAAAATAACTGTGAAATCTATGATAGTAATTACCGAAACATTATATTTTCTGATATATTATAAATTCTTGAAGTAACTATACTGGAAGCAGCTTAAACACAAACTGATGCATTTTTTAAAAGAAAATTAAGTAACAAAGCTAGAGCATTTCAAATTACTAAGAATTTTTTATATTATATTCTTATATCTTTGTATTATTGCAGTATCGATAAAGATATGATAGAGTAAAGAACGTATTTTTATCTCAATATTTCAATTATTATTCAAAGAATAATTGTATATTTAGTTTTTATTGTGAGTGAATGGTTGAATGCATCATTATTTTGTATACACAAAATATAAATATAAAAGACATAATATTTATAACAGAAAGAACTACAGTTTCTATTAACAATGAGAGCGACTACGATTAAAAGTGTCTTAATAACTTCGTAACTTAACTTCCATATTACTATGGTAAATATAGTGACTATTTACTTATGCATTTCTATCGTTATAAAATGATATACAGTAACAATATAAAATATAAAATATAAAAAGCGAATAAAGTTTTAGGCATAATTTCAAAACAAAAAAACATTGTATATAAATATATAACCACAATAATTATATACATAAATATATGAATATAGAAGACATAAATGTATATATCTAGTGTTATTTTTAAATAAGTATTACCTTTATATAGATATGTTCCGATGCGCGACAAGCGCAATGTGCACTGGTTTGCTATTGAGAGACGCTACTTACACGGATATTCTACGAGTTCCGCGTGTACTACCTTCGGTTTTTCAACTTTTTATAAAAAGTTCCACTTCGATTTAAATATAATTTTGGATAATAAAGTAAAATATGCAGGCCTTTAAAATGATGCTATTTAGAAAGTAGTCAAATTAACGGTACTGTCGAAAATTTCGAATAAAACTTATTTTTCAACTTTTCATCCAGTAAATGACAATTTTTTTAACATTATTCATTATAAATAATATAGACAAGATCAGTACAAATAGAATGACGTAAACAGTTTTTTGCTATCTCTCATTTTCCGAAAAAGTGAGTTGAAAAAAGGGGCCACTTCACATGTTTTCACTGATATCTCGGCCAAATGATGAGCTACGGATTTGAATTTGGTATATCGAATTTTTCTCGAAATGGCCTATAAAATGGCATCAAAATAATTTAAATACCAGGGTGGGGCCACTTCTGTATGGAAACACGCCCATACCCTTTAAATGGATTTACAATAGTCCGCCGAAAAGGTACATTGTATACTACTTTGACATGTTGGAAAAATAACTCAGTAGTTATTAAATAATTTCTTATTAAATAATGATTAAGTTATTTCCATTTTTTCTCAGGAGAGTTGATGGCTTAAATCCAGTGGCGCTTTTCTTTCAACCTTCTTCGATAGTTCTCTGTTATCTATGAGTTTGCTAATGTATTTGGGTGATTGATTAGCTTGTTTCTATACTTCTGTGCTGTTTTTGTATTACTTCATTTATGGTAGGTGTATTCGTATCAGCATGAATCAACCAGTTAGGAACATATTTTGGAGCTCCTAAGGTAATTTTCAAAAATTTGTTTTGGAATTTCTATATAATTTCTATATTGGTCTTATGAGCACTGCCCCACAATTGTATACCATAACACCAAATTGGTTTGAATAAAGTTTTATATAAAAGTAGCTTATTGTATGCGCTTAGTTTGGGTTTAGTTCCTAGTAACCAGTAAAGCTTTTTGGTTTTTATCTCAAGCTGTTGTCTCTTTTTTTTATATGAGTTCGCCAATTAAGTTTTCTATCGAGGTATATGCCGAGATATTTCACATGGTCTTCTTGAGGTACTTGAGTATTCCTATTCTTACTGGTGGGCAAGTCTCTCTTCTAAGTGTAAATGTGACATGTACTGACTTTAAGCCATTCATTTCAAATCTCCAGGTTTTGTTCCATTTTTCTAATAAATTTAAATAGTTTTGGAGTAACTCAGATGCAGAACTGGAATCTATGTGGCTGGCTAGAATGCACGTATCATCAGCAAACGTAGCGATCAAAGTGTTAGTTGTTATTGGTATGTCAGATGTGTATATTAAAAATAGAATTGGCCCTAAGACGCTTCCTTGTGGAACACCTGAGGAAACTTAAATCTTACTTGATGATTCAGTGTCTAAAATGTTTACATAAAAACTTCTATTTGACAGATATGATCTTATTATTAAATATAGAGAGTACGTCAAATTAATTTTTAATTTATAGAAAAGTCCAGTATGCCATACCTTATCAAATGCTTGTTGTATATCTAAGAATGCTGCTGAACAGTACTTTTTTTCTTCTAGTGATTTATTTATATAATGGACAATTCTATGAGTCTGCTCTATGGTCGAATGCAATTTTCTAAATCCAAATTGGTATTGGGGTGTAATGCTTTTGCTTTCTAATTCGCTTAAAATTTTTTTAAGCAAAAGTTTCTCATAAATCTTTGAAAGAATAGAAAGTAAACTTATGGGTATGTATGATTTCAGCATACATGGATCTTTCCCTTCTTTTTGGACGACGATAATCCTGGCAGTTTTCCATACGTCCGGAATATTCTCAATCTCGAAATAGAATTAAATAAGATAGTAATAAATCTTATTGTTTTAGGTGTAGACTCTTTTAACATCTTGCTTGTAATGAAGTCATTGCCAGGACATTTACCTGATTTGGAGTTTTTAATTATTTTCTTAACTTCTGAAACAGAAAATCGGATAGGTACAGTATCTTCAGATGCCTCAACATTTGTTGATAAAAAGTCATGTATAATTTTTTTTCATGACATGGTATTTGTGAAGGAATTGGTTGGAAAACTTGCTCAAAATAATCTGCAAACTCATTTGCCTTTTCCTGACGATTCCTTGCCCAAGAATTGTCATCTTTTTTAATTGGTGAAGTATGTATAACAGGTCTTTTAAAGTTTTTGGTCATTCTCCATAGTGAATAATTAGTGTCACTAGTTGCTGCTAGATTATCTAGTTTTTCTTCCATGTTAGCATTGTTAATATCATGTAGAGACTTTTTTAATTCTTTACAAGCTTTGTTAAAGTTTGATCTGTCAGACGGGGATCTAGTAATTTGCCACTTTTTTCTGAGACGTCTTTTTATGGCTATTTTTTGTTTAATGTGAATTGGAATTTGTTTTGTAGAAGAAGTATCAATCGTAGGAGTAGATTTTTGAGCTGCTAGTTGTATTGTGTTTGTGAGAGATGCAATAAGCCTCTTTTATATCATCAATGAATTTTAATGGAACATTACAATTTATATCATGATCAAGAATATCTTTGAATTTATCCCAATTAGTAAATCTGTTTGTGAGAAATCTTGTCGTTGAAATATTAGGAGTATAGGAATGAAGGTGAAGTAGTACAGGCGAGTGGTCCGAATTCAAATCTAGGCATGATTGTGCTGTTATTAAGTTACTTTGAATTCCTTTGACTAAAAAAAGTCTAGTAAATCAGGAATTGTTTGATGATCAGTAGGCCAATAAGTGGGTTATCCAGTTGATATTGGTGTTCAATCTTTACTCAATAGTGTTTTATATAACTCACGACCTCTTGGCGTTATTAGTCTCGAACCCCAATGGGTGTGTTTAGCATTAAAATCACCACCGGCTACAAAATGATTACCTAGCTTGTTAAAGAAATTTACAAATTGATTTTCTAAAATTTTATGTCTAGGTGGGCAATATACCGCTGAAAAAATTAATTGTTTACCATTAAATGTAGTTGAAATAATTGATGCCTGTAAGTATTCAGTACAATATGGTTCAGATAGATCGTGTTTTATTTTAGTTTTTATAATGATCGCAGATCCTCCATGTGCCGTACCATCAGGATGCCTGTTACTATATATGAGTAGTTGGGTATATTCATGAAACTTTTATCTGTGAAGTGCGTCTCTGAGATAAGCATTACGTCGATATTATTATGCATGAGGAAATTTCTGATTTCCAAATGATGTTGACTTAGGCCATTAGCATTCCAAAGGCACAGGTTCATTTATTGTTTACCATTAGACTTGTTAGTACTTTGAACATTGTGCCCATCTGTTCTAATAGAGTTTTCAACATAGATTTCAGTTCATGCATGTCATTGTCTTGTTTGCTTGTAACTGCATTGGTTTGAGAATATTCATTATGATTATGTTTAGAATTGAGTTGTCCATGTGTAGCTTGAGAATAAGAAATATTGGGTTGACTGTACTATCCATTCGTCTATGTTGCGTTATATTTCTTCTGAGCAAAGGAAATCTTTTTTCTCGCTCTTCCTTGTACTTCTCACATCCTTTATAATTGGCTGGATGGTTTCCTGAACATAATACACATTTTACGTTTATGTTAAATTTGTCATCCCAAGAACACTTAGATGTCATATGTTCACCAGCGCATTTTACACATCGTGGTATTCTGTGGCAATAATTTTTTGTATGTCCGTATTGTTGACAACGTAAGCATTGTACTATTTCTCTAGTTGACCTTTTAGTTGAACTTTTAGTTCTATACAAGTATTCCAAATTCTATATATGTTTTTATTGTTTGTATTTTGTTCCAATTCTACTAGAAATAGATTTAATGGATACTTTGTCAGTCTGCTCCTGATGATCGTAATTCTTAACACCTTATGTTCATGGGATTCTATTTTTGTTTAAGTAGATCCAGGTCTGTACTGTGGTGTAAATTTTTGAGAACTATTTTGAAGCTGCGTTTATTTTTTTCTTGATACGAGTGCATCTGAGTACCTCTTTCCTTTAGTAGTTTTGCTATAGTATTGTACGTATGCGCATCTTTTGAGTTGATGACCTACGTTGAAGTACTTGAAGATGAATTTTCCAGAAGATGCAAAGACTTTGAAGCTTATGTGCCTATATTTTGAAGGAATTACAAATAAATCTGGAAGATGACTCTATGGAAAAATCGACAGCCATATTAAATTGTTGAATGACATTGCCGGAAAAGATTAATTGTTTAAAGAAAATTGTATGCGCTCTCCTTTCAGCTTTTGGTTCCACATATCTCTGTGAACAAACTTTTTCTCACATGAAACATATTTTGAGTTCACAAAAAATCGTTTAACAACTAAACATTCAGTATCTTGTGTGAAATTAAAAGTTACAAATTATACCCCGGATATTGAAATGTTAAGGAAAAATGTACAGGCGCAAGGTTCGTATTAAAGTTATTTAGTTTATATTCAGTGGCGGATTAAGCTTTCTGCCCCCCTAGGCCCTATCTGATCAGGCGCCCTTTTTAATAGACAATTTTTTACTTTTTTAATTATACTATAATTTTATTCTAAATTACTTAAATACAACTTTTAACTTTGCGTAAAGTACTCGTAAGTTATAGTATCGCAAAAGATCGAAAATGAAAATTTTTGCATATTTTTACGTTTCAGACATTTCTAAACATTTTAGCATACCTAAATTGATGTGTGTGTATATATGTATGTTTCATTCTCACGGATAAGAAAGTTCTGATTAGTTTTTCGCTAAGACAGGTTTAGCCGTTTGGAAAATGCAGAACAAAAGTGCAAAAATTGCAATTCGGTTTTGAAAGAACCGAGAGGCTAGTTTCCGAATAATTAAAAAAAAATTTACTTGTACTAAAGGAATGAATAATTACCTAAATTTTTGGGAAGGCAGGTTTAACGGTCGACCAACCTTTTTTTTGTAATTAGTAAAAGAGAGAAAAAATTCGTCAAAGTTTTAGCCCACAATTTTATGCCGATTTTAAAAATTCAAAACCATTCGAAAAATCTTGGTTGGAAATCGTATTCATTAGTTTTTTGGTAAAAACCTGCCGGACTGATTAGGTTTGTGAGGCGATCGGACGAGCCGGTTGTTTGAAATTAGTATAAAAAAGCAAAAATATTACGTTTTTGGAATAAAGCCAGAAATGGATTTTTAAAATTAAAAAAGATTTTTGAAAGATATCAATTAGGAGTCAAAATATTTGAAAGTTGTAAAAATTCATCAAAGTTTGATAAAACTTTATAGTCAAAATTTGTGTTAAAAGACGATTTTGTGATGTGATAAATCAAAATTTTATTTTCAAAAACGCCTGAACTGATTTCACAAATTAAAAAGACATTGGACTAAATTCGATAAATAGAACCGAGATATTCAAAAATTTCGAGTTTTTTTTTTAAATTCTAAAATAATTCGATTATTTGAAAATTTTAGATATTTTAATTTTCTCAAAATTTTGAAACCAGTGGACTTGCCTTTTCGGAAAACTAATCATTTCTTCATATCACTAAAATACCACGAACAAAATATTTTTTGAGTCATTCCAATCGAATGATCTGTACTCTCAAAACCTTCATGACCACTTTTGCACCTTCTGCGCTCTGTATCTCCAAAAATGCTAAACCTGCCTGCATAAACAGTGGCCTCTCAGTCAAAGCCAAGCGAATATTTTTGAATCATTCATAGCGATTGATCCTTGCAAAGGACATTTAAACTATCTAAGAAGTAAACTTTGAAAATTAAAAATCTTGGTACGGAGTGGTTCAAAATAATGAAGACAAAATTTGTAATAATTAATAATTTTTTTATAAAAAATCTAATAATTTGATGTCAATGATCACTTTTTATCACCAAATGACACCTTTTTGGATCACCAAAAACGCTGACCATGCTCTCGCAAAATTTTCGATAGTTCTTATTTCGTCATACAAGTAAAAAGTGTCTTGAATTATTCAAATCGGACGCTTCGTTTTTGAAAAATTGAATTATCATTTTTATAACTCTTTAAAAAATAAAAAAAAAATATTTAGGATCTATCCTTAAAATGAATTGTCGTGTCATTTCATCGAGTCTAAAATTTTTACATTTTGAAAAATTTGCCGCCCCCTAAATTATGCCCTAAATTATGAAGCGTAACAATTGACGGTGGCAATTTCGTGAAATGTCAAACGCTTTTGACAGATAATGTTCAATTACGTTTAATAGGATGTTTTACGCGAATATTATTTATTTATGATAAATTTTGTAGGAAGTAGTTTTTGTTGTAGTTTTATTTATATACAAAAACGTTGGTAACGGGCCCGCAAGTGTTACTAGAGACTCAAATATAAAATTTTTGATATATATATGAAAAAATGCACTTTTTGGCATATTTTTCTCAAACACGGTGCTCTGAAAGATCTCATTTGTATAATTATATACTCATTGGTACATATAAAACTAGGTTTTAGGTTATATTATTTTTTATTTATCTTATTTAAATTCAGAACCTAAATTTGGTATCGATCAAATAGACATTTTGTCGAATAACATTTTTCCAGTTATAATTTCCCAGAATTTATCGCAGAATAGATAGTAATATATGTAGGTCCGAGTTTAAAAAGGTCCACCACCGATGTGCCAAAAATCAGTAAAGTTAAGCATTGTTTAACAACAATATTTGAAAGTAGAGGAAAAAAGATGTATAGCAAGCTACAAACTTGATTTGAAAACGATAATCTTTGAAATGGGGGAGATAAACGGTAATCTTTGAAAATCCATAATAAAAGAATTTTCTTCCGTTGGTAGTTTTAGCATTAGTTAAAAATGTAATATTTTGTAAAATACCTTTAAAATTATAATAAGGCTTTAAACCTTTTGCCACCTGCCCGTTACAAGTTACCCCGCATATAGGATAAAAGGTCTAGATAACAAATTTTTGGAAGACATCAAACAAGTACATTTTTACATGATGATGAAGTAGAAGTCAGTTTACTGAACGTAGTCAGATAATTGTTCGTTTGATATGTCTATTTGTTGTGATATAATTGTTATGGTTTTCACAATATAGTTTATATTTGCTCAAAGTCAAATTGGACCTTTATGTCTCGCCCTGCTCTACATATATACTTTTTATTAAATTTACTTTAATTCATCGAATGTAACTTTGAAACTTTTCAAAAAGCAGCTCAAAGAAGAAATACTTAATTCAATTTTTATCTCTCCCTCGCAAAAATTTGAAAATTTTGTATAAAGCTCAGTAGTATTATTTACAATTATAACACATAATCCAGAATCCAAAAAGAATCTGAAAAACTTGAAACGTAATTAATAAGCCGAAAGACCAAAAAAAGACTCGGATTGGATTATACGATGTTTTCTATGGAAAGTCTATAAAACTTGCAGTTTGATTATATGACAAAATATAGACAAACTAATGGGGTTTATTGTTTTATAATACCTAATTGTATACAGCATTCAAACAACACATCCTTATGCACTTAAAGTATTAATATTTTGATTCTCTAGAAATGGTTTAGAATATACTTTATTAGCAAAACAACGTTTGCCGCGGTCAGCTAGTTTGTTAATAAATATGTTTAAAAGATGAATTTGGTTATAATTCTCTCCCCTAGAACTTAACTATATATTTCAAAATTAAGGCGGCACTCTAAAACATATTGGTAGAGTGGCTTGGCACACTACGGTTAAAAGCTTGCCGACCCCTGCTATATACTATACTATACGTACAAATTTAGAAGTAATACCAGGGGTTAATTTAAATATTATACATGTGCTGCCATCTATTTTAAACTTTCCTTAGGGTAAGTTATTGTAATGGGCCGACGAAAATCGAAATTGAATTTTTTTACATTTCTCTACGCGTTGAAGGTTTCTGAACATTTTGGCATACTTCAGAAAAATGGGGATGTGTGTCGTCCACGTTTTCCGTCGTACGGATCAATCGATTTGAATGGTTCAAAAAACATTCGATTCCTATTGATAAGGAGATGTGATGTGCTGATAGTTTTTGGCAAAGGCAGGTCCAGCAATTACGGAGATAAAGAAAAAGAGTGCAGAAAATAGAAATCGAGTTTTTGAGAGAAACGGAGCATCCGATTTGAATGATCTAAAAAACATTCAATTAGTAATGATTGGGAGAAGTGGTTATTTGTTTTTGGCAAAGGCAGGCTCAGCCATTTCGAAGATACGGAGCTAAATCTACAAAAAATGGCAGTTTTTGAGAGAACTAAGCGTTTTCGATTTAATTGATTCAAAGAACTTTCTGATTATCTTAACAAAATAATTGATTTTTAGAACAAAAAAAAAATTGTTTTAACTTTAATTTCATTTTTTTTTTTAATTTTTGTGTATCGAAAATATTTCAGATTTTATTTTTAATTCTGACTATAGTTCTAATATACTTTAACAAATGATTTCAACTTTGCAATTCAGTTTATATAATTCTTATAAATATTTGACAATGTTACAATATTTACAATAATCTATTTGAAAACATTCAGTATTCTTCGAACATTTCG
>NW_020539725.1:3598921-3612446 GCF_003426905.1 Ctenocephalides felis | reverse complement strand
GCGCGCTGATGTAAAGCTTTCTTTGTATGGTCACACACACCGGCACACAACGCACACAACGCAGCGCACGACGCGTTTGCTTCACGCCGTGTGACGTCATTGATTATGCTTTGCATGTTGCTAACACACACCCAGCGCACGACATGTATCTCACATGACATTCAACGATGTCATTACCCCCGACAGCGCGTGTTTTATGTCTCGTGAGACAACTCAATGCGAGCTTTGCGTGTATTGTAACACACACAAGCGCATGCAAGTTTAAAATCCTCTTGTGGCGTAGATTCGATAACCGCATTATATAACGATGTCGATATTATAGAAGATCACAAATCGCGTGTTTTACTGGGCAACGAACTTCACAATAATAAAGAAGTACATTTTGAAGTACCATTTGTCCTGACAAAATTGCAGCGAAAAGTGTGGATTACTTGCACTATTTTGCAAATATAAATAAAATTATACAAATTATATCTATATATTATATAAATTATATATATATAGATTACAAATATAAATAAAATATTGAAATTATTGTTTTGAAAGTAGTACCTGTTGGATACTTCAAACTGAAGAAATAAAAATATTTGAAAATGAAATGAAAAATGTGTATTAAATATTGTACTACGTGTTTTCTCATTATTTTATATATGTAGATTTGTTTGAACAACTTTAAAATGGCCGACATCGATACTCTGGAAGCTGTTCATGGAATTATTAAGGCGTCTTTTGATTGCATTAGAAAGTTTGTATCAGGATTCTGTGAGAATGATCTGTTGATTGTACGAAAGCAAAAGTTGGTTGTGGGACCACATGAGTGGGAAACAAATTACATTGAGCTAACTAGCGTGAAGCCAAGGAAATACGCTAAGGTATTTTTAGAATATTCAGAATTATATTAGCCTTTGATGGCTGAGATTCAGACATTGATTGAAGATAAGGATAGTCCTAAGAGTTCGATAGGGGTCTCTAATAGTTCTGTAGATGTTAAGCTGTCTGGCATAGTGTTGCCTACATTTAGTGAGTGGACTGCGTTTGTTGACCTGTACAACTCATTGATTCACACGAATGCTAAATTCGTCTGACGTGCAGAAGTTACATTACTTAAAGGGTGCTCTCACAGGTTCAGCTTCAAACATTATTTCTTCTTTAAAATTAACCAATGAAAATTACGCAGTAGCTCATAATCTCATTTTGAAAACACACGATAATAAATTTTTAATTATTAATGCTCATTTAAATTCAATTGATAAAATTTCATTTATCAGTAAAGGTTCTTTTGAAAATTTGAGAGCATTCTTAAATAATGTCGAGGAAGTTGCATAATACTAGAGTTGCATGGAATTTGTCTCCAGAAAGCAGAACTACCAAGTTTGAATAGGTTTTTTAAAATTTTATAGAAATGAGGGTAGTAGCTTTAAAGAATTCTAGTTCTGATAGTGAAGGGCCCAATGTTAAGACAGTCAACGCAATTGTAAGAAGGTTCCTCAATCTTGCATCTGTTGCAAGGGAGAGCACGCCCTATTCCGATGTGCTGATTTCAAAGCTTTGGATGTAAAGAAGCGAAAGGAACTAGTCTCTACTAAGTATTCGTTTTGTGTTCGCTGTGTAGCTTTGCGACATGGAATTTCGAAGTACAAATATAAGTATTTGCACAAAATGTTGTATCCGTTTAGGGAAAAACTTGCCAATTTTGAGAAATAGTCGCTTCGGTTGGTTACTGTCTGGTGTATATTCAGGTGATGGAGATTCTGAGTCGTATATAGAGTTTGTCTCTAACACAGATCTCAAAAAAAGATTAAATCGAACGTTACTATCAACAGAGAAATATAAAACAAGCCACATCAATATTGTCTGATCGTACTATAGAAATCAGTTCCAATGCACAATAGATTGTATGGGCCTTGGCACCATATGTGATAATTAAGAAAAAACAAACATGCTATAGTTCTTGCAATATAAACCATGTAAGATTTGTTTTCACATGTAACAGGCACTTGTATAAGTATAATTTGTATAGACTACTTGATTAAATCGAGCACATCCACGCCTGTTGGCATTATAAGCATCATATATCCAAAAAAAACATTTGGTGATAACTAATTTTTCATTTATTTGTGTGATGCAAATGGGTTAAGCATGAACTATTGGAAAACAATAGGGTACAAAAATGAAATTTCATTCATCGACTACTGTCAACATGTGCCTCAAAATGTTTCATAGAACATGGAATATGTAATCGTACTAATCAGGATTACATCCATCGCAAGAAAAAACATGGGTGTACTTACTTGTCAAGATCTTTTTCTCAAGTAACCTCGTATAGCTCTCGAATATAAGCTGATTCAGTGAAACATTCACATAGCCTTCCATAACGCTCAACAGCATTTCTTCATCTCCATCTAAAATTACAAAATATTATAATAATTCATATATAGTAATAAAAATATTATTTTGAAGCAGCCTCAAAAAAAAAAAAATATTTAAGAGAATAAAAATGAAAATAAAAATAACATCTGCATCAACCATAACCTTTCTCTGAAATTGATACGATATCGATTAACAACAAATCATCATGAATAGGACGAATATTTAGTTTAAAATTAAATCAATAGCGTATTTTAAAATATTAAACATAAAGAAACACGAGCGTTATTAACGATTATTTCACATATAAAATCAAAGCCAATGCAGAAGAGAATGCTGTCAAATGTTTTGCTATTTTCAAGCAATTAACAGTTAAATTAACAAGCAAAATTATCAATCAATTGAAATACTAACAAAATACCTGCAAATAATTTTATCGCCCAATTGGATCAATCATCGTCCACTAAAGCACTGAATTTAAACAAAATCGAACTATAGATCAAAATATAAGATAACGTTGAAACTAATGCGAAGCACAGATTAAACTATATTTAACACAAATAAAAAATCACTATTTTACCTGCGTTCTCTGTACTCTGTTTCTACTTTTGCATTTAATTCGCTGAATCACTTTTCTGCTTTACAATTACAATAAACGCACGACGCACGACGCACGACACACGTGACTTGTGACTTGAGCTAACAATAAGCACGACCACAGAGTAATATGAATAGATGCACCACTAGACGAGACGCAAGTCGGCCAACGGAGGCGAAATGTCAATGGCGCCAAATTCAATTTCATCTTATATTTGTTATTGTTATGAATAAGAAATTATAATGTTATAGGTATCACATATATTTTATATAACAATAATTAACTTCCCGAAGGAGAAGTTTATGTTTTCATCAAAAAATCCGATTCGCTAATTTTATGTTTTCTCGACGTTTCAAGCCATTCTGAATCGAATGAGACCAAATTTGGAAAAAATATGTGTGTGCGTGTATATGAATAGATTTTTTGCCGTAAATCGACGTTTTCTCGAAAACGGCTGGACCGATTTCAAAAATTTAAAAGCATTCGATGTATCTCGATGAGGACTATTATTTGTCAGTTTTGTGCGACCATCGGCCAAGCCGTTTCTTTATAAATCGCAGAAAAGCGATAAATTTTTCGTCTACGTTTTAGCCCGCAATTCTGAATCGATTTTGAAAATTCAAAAACCGTTCGAAAGATATTGATTGGCAATCGTGCTGATTAGTTTTTGGTAGAGATCGGCCGGGCCGTTTTCTTGTAATTAAGTTTTTTTTAAAAAAAAATCGACTGTTTTTATGATTATTTTTTTTGGCGGTAGATACCATAGTCTTCTAGATCATACTAAAATATTAAGGCCATACGACAACTCGTTTAGCTTTAAAAATTCGTCAAAGTTTGTAAAAATTAGTATGTTTTTTTGGCATTTGTCAAAATTAGAACTTTTATCGACGTTTGCTCAAAAACGCCTGAACCGATTTCAAAAATTTAAAAACCATTTGATGTATATCGATGAGGATTATCGTTTCTCAGTTTTGTGCGACGAGCGGCCAAGCCGTTTCTTTGTAATTTGAAAAAATGTGTTGAACTTTTCGTCGACATCTAAGCTCATTCTACCGAATCGATTTTAAAAAATCAAAAACTGTTCGAAAGATATTAGTTGGGAATAATACTAATTAGTTTTAGGTGAAAATCTACCGAGCCGTTTTCTTGTAATTAACTGTTGAAACAAAAATTGAAGCCGATTTTTATGGAACTTTTTTTGGCAATATATATCAATTTCTTATATAACTTATTGAAATATTACGCCCTTACGACAAGTAGTTTAATTTTAAAAATTCACCAAATTTTAAGAAAAATAGTTTTTTTATAGTAGTTTTTTTGATGTTTGTTAAAATTAAAAATAGACGACTTACTTAGTATAACGATAGAGTTCTTGGTTTTAATGAACATACTGAGCCATTAAAGTCCTATGGAAACTGGTTCAATTATAATAATTGTTGATTTTTGAATATTTGCTTTTAGAGAATACTCCGAGTCAAAGTGTTCTTTCGTGTTCAATTATGTGTAATAAATCCACTCGGAATACTTTTAATCATTCATAAATTAATTTATTTTTTATTGATTAAGTCGATTATTCACATATATCGGGAAGTTTATGTAACTTGCCTCAAGGCTAAATACCAAACCAACTAGTTTTAAATTGTTGTCATTAATATGAAAATAAAAAATTACGGATGTTAAATATTTCGTAAATTAAACGGCGTTATTCAAATAAAAAAATGTATCCGAAGCACTAGCTAATAAAATTTTCCATCCTTTTATTACCCAAAATGATTGTTGACGCAAATTAAACTTTATTCTCCGCTAGCCACTCATCACATGATCAAAACTGCAAAAAGTTGCTATAGAACAAGGCATTTTGTCCGATGCAACCTTAAAAACTGGACCTTTTCAGACAGAAGTAGTTGACTTAGTAACTAATTTTTACGAATTGGATGAGAATTGGCGTGCAAAGCCGAGGAAGAAATTTTCGTTTGTGTTAAAATTTATGGTAAACGAGTTCAAATGCAAAAAGATAACTCTTGATAAGTTTGAAAAAGGGGTCCCATAATCGATGTTCAATCGCGGTCACTAAGGTTTTTATTGATTCTTGTTCATGTACGGGATTCTCAAGTTTCTCAACGACTTGCTTATTAATAGTTTGTTGGTCCTTATAGTTTTGCTGATCGTTCTTCGATTTTATTTGGAGCGCTTCATAGGACTGTTTGACGCGCTGCTTCTGATCTTTACATAATTTATCTGATGCTATGCAATATTTGAGTTCACCTTTAAGTCTTTGATAATCCTTTTCTACTTTTTTATATTCCACATCAATTTCCTGGTAATTTTTCATCAAAATACTTATTGTTTTTTTTTTCAAAAACATCATTAGTAAACTCTTGTTCAAGAAAAACATCAGAATTACAAAACATTACATCCTTATTTCCTTCTGTTGAATCATGCGATTTTTCGAATTCATAAATCTTTTCATTTCTTTCTTTTTTGGATTCATCTTTATCACTTGAAAGAAGCAACTCTTGTTCCTTCTTTGTACTTGGCGTATACTCCGCAATAATTTTCTTTGTGCTTTCCTCAAAGTTGCGCCTGAATTTCAGAGTAATTTTCTTCTTTTTTAACAACTCTTTAGAAATACTCATAGTGAATAATGAACAAAATATGTTGAATATAAAAATATGTTGATTTCAGACTACTGATTGATTTTAAGGAAGATGTTTCGACTTTCATTGATTTTTTATTCAAAGAATGGTACCTATGGTATATAGACTTTTCATTCGTAGAATATAGTTATTGATTTATAGATCTTCAAATAGAACTTCTTTCATTTTAAATAAATTCTTCTTTGAAGAATTGTACATCAGTGATAAATTTTTCATTCGAGTAGTAATTTATAATGTATAGTTCTGTTGTATAATTTTCCCTTACAGCGAAGATTTATTAGAGAAAAAGCACTTGAAGTCCTTAAGACTAATTAACTAACTTTATTTCTCATTAGATAATAGTTTAATTTTAATATAGGTGAAAGTAGAAATTGATATTGTATTTATTTTAATGGATCTAGTGTCGCCGATCTTGCTCCTGAGAGAATGATTTTAACGTGCGCGTACTAGATTGTCTTCTTCGGGTCCTTCGGATTTTCTTCGATACACTTCGTGTCTTCTACATTAGTGCTGCCAGTACTAATAAAATATAGGGTATAGGGGTGTACAGCGGGCGTAATAGTTCGTTTATGTTTAATTTTTCACTTGCGTTGTTTTACATTTAATATTCACTCATAATTCTCGTTGTCAATTGTTTGCATTGCATAACGTATTACAATTTAACCTCTTAACTATTTTTCCTTATAGTGTATGGTTTATCACAAAAATAAGAATAATTTTGTGTTTTATAGTTTCAAATGAATAAATATTATGTAATACTTGCGTTCACCATACCGGGACATGCTCGTAATGCCTTAATCGCACGCGAGCTCTGCTCGTCATTTTAAGTTAAGGAGTTAATTGTCTTACTGATTTTTATGCATCTTATTTTTTGTATTGATGGAACTTTCAAATAATGAATAACTAATATTTACTCATTGTCAGTATGAGGAAATGATGTTTTTGGATTTATTTACAAAATGTTGAGATTTGAGTTATTACATCGAAATGAAACATATGAGAACAGATTAAATCATTTAATTTTTAAAATTATTTGAAATATTATTTAGAATATAAGTACTTTGAAACAAGAGCAATCCAAGTATTCTAATTCATAAGTATAGTGATCATAGGATAAGTGTTTTTTAACAACTGATGGAGCTGGTAGTTTATGATACGATCCAAAGAGTTTTCAACTAGCAGAATAAGAATGCAATGTTGATTTCCACCTAATCAAGAATGATTTTAGGGAGCTTTGGTAAGTGATATTTGTTTAAATGGCATGCTCATATATAGTACGATCACACTAAATTCACAATTTATGTGAATAATACATAAATGCTAAATCTATGGTTATTAAAATGTTTTAAATATTTTTTTCCGCAGTGCATTTCCTAATTTTCAATATTTATTTAATTTATGATAATATTATTAACTTTCCGCAGGGCAAGTTATAGTAATCGCAAAAAAATCGAAAATGAAAATTTTTATATATCTTAACGTTTCAAAGGTTTCTGAATATTTTGGCATACCTTAGAAAAAATGGATGTATGTGTGTGTGTGTATGTGCGTGTATGTGTGTGTGTGTTCGGATACAAATTTTCGTCGACAATTTCGGGAAAACGGATGAAGCGATTTGAATAATTCAAAAAACTTTCGATTCGTATTGATAAGGAGACGTGCTGATTAGTGTTTGGCGAAGGCAGGTATAGCCGTTCCGAAGATATGGGGCAAAAAGTGCCAAAAACGGTAACTCAGTTTTCAAGAGAACGGATCGTCTGATTTGAATAATTCAAAAAACATTTTACTTGTATTAACAAGATCAAGAACTGATCAAAATTTCATGGAAGCTCGTCTTGCGGTTTCGGAGATCTAGTAAAAAAAGTAAAAAAAAATGCCATTTGGCGGTCAAAAATGATCATTAGACATATGCACATCAAATTATCAGAGATTTTATAGAGATTTTAACAATAAGTATAAATTTTGTTTACATTCCTATGGGTTCCGTACCAATGTTTACGCGTTAGACGGCGATGCAGTTAAAGCAGTACGATTGCTTTGAAAAAAAGTTCAGGATTTCCAAAATAAATATTTCAAAATAAATGATTTAAGATAGAATGATTTAATATGGTTCGAAATTCTATTAAAAGTTTCAAATCATTGATCAACTTTTATTGATTATTATTGAGTATTTTTAATTACTCGAACTTTGAATTGCGGTACGGAAAGTTTCAGCAATTTGCCTTAAGGCACGATGCCTTAATTGCCTGAAGACAGAATTCCACTTACAGCTAGTTTAGTATTAATACAATAGACCCAATATGTCAACAAGTTAATTGAAGTAGAAGCGGAATCTAGCAATTCGAATAAAACAAATGGCAAATTGTTCCTATCGCGGGCGTTAAAAGAAGACCGAATGTGGGACACAGTTCTGAAAAGATCTTTGTTGTGTCATCGGATTATATAAGAGCAATAATAAAAATATTTAATAAATACCAAGGTTGCCTGTCTGGCTGTGCGTGTGTATTGTGTATAATATTATAATATATAACGCCAAAGAGCCTCTTAATGACGTAAACAGTTACGATAAAAGTGTTGATACTAATATGGTTAATAATATATTTGAAGCTTCATTAAGAGTACCTTGTGTTCCGCCGAGCTTCGAACTATTTAGATTGGGTAAACAAGATTTGAAAAGAACTAAGGAACCAAGTTCGTTTAAAATTATCTTTAATGACAATAACTTACCAAAGAAAATTTTGTTTAACTGCAAAAAATTAAAGATAATGCCAACTTCAAGAATTTGATTATCACTGAAGATCGGACACCAAAGCAAAAACTTTATTATCAAAGATTGAAAGCTCAGCTACTTGAACGCGAGAAAAAGGTGAAGTTTATTTTAAAATTAAATATATTAATGGCGTTCCTCGAATTGTTTCTTTAAACTAACTTTGCCCACAGATAGTAATGTCTTTACATGTTACTATCAGAATGTTCGTGGACTCAACACAAAAATTTCTGACTGCCTGCTCGCATCTAGTAATGAATCTCTGAATTCTTTTGCGACAGTTTGAATATTTTCAGATGTGATCGAACTTATGGTATCAACAATAAATATCGCGGTGGTGGTGTACTTCTTGCAGTTAAAAAATATATTGCTTGTGAACCTTTGAAATTGAACTTTATTTGTGAATCCCTTCCAAAGATTGATATTGTTGGCTGCAAGTGTTTCCTCAAGAATTCAAGCATATTAGTATTGAGCGTTTACGTTCCACCTGATGTATCTGCTGAGAATTTTGAAGCTTTCCTTGATCTACTAGAATCTTATGTTTCTGACAAAAATGTTTTAATTATTGGTAATTTCAATGTTCCTCATTTTGATCAAATATCTCATATTCTTACTAATGCAAAATGTAACTTTATCTATAATTTTATCAACTTATCTGGTCTGGCAGATTATTAGATTTAGTGTTTTGTTCTTACTTTTGCAACATAATTCATGATACCGAACCCCTTTTACCTGAGGACAATTATCATCCTGCTCTTTATATTTCTGTTTCCCTTACATCTTCTTTTCCCAAACCCAATACTTTGCAAATTAATAAAAATAACTTTCATTACAATTTCCACAAAGCGGATTATTCTAATCTTTACAGGGAAATTTTAAATACATTGTGGAGTTTTTTGTATACATGTTCTGGCATTAATGATGCATGTGATCTTTTTTACGCTACAATTTATAGCTTATTAGATTGATTTGTTCCTAAAACAAAAAAAAAAAATCCAATAAATTTAAGCCTTGGTTTAATTCTGATATTATTAGAAACCTCCGTATAAAGAAATACTATCATAATAAATACAAGTTAACCAATATCACTTTCTATTATGAAAATTTTAAATTGTACAGAAAATTAATAAAAACACTTATGAAAGATGCCTATAATGCAAATATCATTGACGTTGAAAATTCTCTATCGCTCAATCCAAAATATTTCTGATCTTTTTTAATAGATTGTGTTTTAATAGATCTTTTAATAGATTGTGCTATCTAGACAAATATTATGATTCTCCTGATGCTATTGTTGATGCATTCAATTCAGCCTAAACTTGACATTCTATTTGATCATAAGTACAAAGATGAAAACAATCAAAGTTACGAAATAGAATTTAGTGAACCGAAAAATCCTCCGAAATGGATTAAACTTCTAAAAGTTCAGTGGGGGATTTCAGAAGAATATATTACAAAAATAATGTCAGAATATGAGAGAGTTTTGAAATATGAGGAAGATATGTAGTCTGGAGAAAACATAATTAACTGTTACACGGGAAACAGAACATTCCTTACGGAACTAACAAAAGAAATACCTGATAGCATCAAAATTAATGTAAACTAAAATACAACAATAATCATGAAAGGACAGCCAAGAAAATCTTTTAATCCTTCGTCGGGCGCACCTGATCTGACAGATACAGAGCCAATAATTTTTTCATGCTGCGCCTTGGTTGAATGTTATAGAAACCTCCACTCTTCAATAGCCTCCTAATTTTATATGTTTTAGTCATGCGTCTTTATCATTTTGTGTTTGACCTTCACATATAGTGGCAATCGGTATTTTGATCCTAGAGATACACTGCGCCCGAACGTGCAACGTTTTGATACGTACGAATATTGCAATTTTTTGTGCATGTAAGTATTCTTTTTCTGTATTTTTTACGTATTTTTGAATATATATCTTAATACTTTTCATTTAATTGAAATTTTTTTGAAAGTATCTACGAGATTCACTGCGCCCGAATGTGTTACTAACTTGAGTCCATACATTTTATAGGCTAGTAAATATGGTGAGTGGTAAAAAAATATATAATTTAGAAAAACCTGCTCATGCAGAAGAGATTCTAAGAATGCTGAATGATGATGCTAATGAAAATAATCTTCTTGACGGTTTAGGCGATGAAAGTGGAAGTGACGAAGACCATCTAGAGAGTCGCGAAGTCGATTCTGAGATAGAACAAGAGGACGAACAGGATGAAAGTGAGGAACAAATAAATTTGAACAATAATGCTAAATATTTTATGAGTAGAGATAAATCTACAAAGTGGTGTAGCAAACCTCCCTCTAATAGGATTCGAACAAAATCCCAGAACTAATTAAGACATTTACCAGGTGTTATAGGAAACGCAAAAAATGCTGCAACGCCTATAGAATGTTGGAGTCATGGTAAGAAAGATCTCCGAAGAAGATATTTTTTGAGACAATTATCGCATGAACTTCTAGAAGTGAAATCACGAGTGGGATTCCGTTCACTTTGCAGGCAGGACTCAAAAGATTCAGACCAAATTCACAGGAAAATGGTTCACAATAACAAGAAGAGCCACAAAAAAACGGCGATGTGAACCGTGTACATTAGAAGCTAATATTAGACGGTTTTCAAGATTTTGTTGTGCTAATTGTCGAAAAGCACTGTGTTTACAACATGCAATTTTCTATGCAGTGCTTGTTCAAATGCTTGTGTAAATCATAATATTTAACTATACACATTAAACTATCATTATTATATTACTTATTTTTAATAAAGTGACAAATGAAAAAAAAGTTAGAGACTGTGTATTTCAATAAAGAAAAGTGAATGTAAATAATTTGTGCATATATACACATGTTTATATTTTTCTACATTTTATAATAAAATATTATTGAATTCTTTTTTTCTTTATTTATTCAAAAAGTATACATTCTGAAATATAATTAAACAAAAAATAAACATGTTTATAAAATAAGGAGCCTCCTGAAGATATACTTAAAAACCGTTGCTGTCGGATACACTGCGCCCGAACGTGTGCGTAACGGGACTGCGCCCGACGGAGGGTTAAATGCGGAAAAATGAATCATATGATTGCACAGTAAATACGAGAATAAATGAAAGACTAAAATATGTTGAATAAATTTATCCTGCAAGATGAATCGTTAAAGTCAAATAAAGAATATGGTGAAAAACCCGAGAAAGATTTAAACAAACAAATAACAAAATTATAAACTATATAAATAAAAAAAAGAAATATACTATTTAATAAACATGGATAATCACATTTTTTTTTTTTTTTTTAATTTATTTTATTGGCATCTGGTACATCCTTATTGCCATAATCACATAATTACACTTACTAATTTCTAGGGTTAATATTAACTAAACTTGTTTCTACTTTATATATCTACTTTACATAGTTTTAAATAGTCTATTATATTGTTATATATTTCTACAGACTGTAGGCTAAGGAGTTGGGAGACACTGGTTGGAAACTGAACTTTTTCCTTCTCCAAATAAAAATAAAACCTCCTCCTCTGAACTTGATAATTACAGCATTCGAAAAAAATATGGTTTAAAGATTCTGGTTGACTCCCGCAGCTACATGTATCATCCAGTAAAATATTGATTTTCTTCAAATGTTCTTTATATTTCGCATGACCGGTTCTCAATCTACATATTGTAGTGATGAACTTTCTCTCCTTATTTATTTTGTCGAACCAGGGTGTATGTGCCACATTTACAAAAAGCTGGCCATATTTGCGGCCTCGAGTTCTTAGTGATTCTGTATAGTCCGCCTGCCACTCTTGTTTGGCCATGTTTTTTGCTTTTTGCTTGTAATCCAGTGCCGGGATTTTTTCATAGATTTCACCAACGTAACACGCCCGTTTAGCTAAAATGTCTACCAGTTCGTTATTGAATATACCCGAGTGGCCTTTAACCCAGGCAACGTGTATGTCGAATCTCATAAGTGATAATTGATCCAACAGAGACACGATTTCATAAACAATGTTGTTGGTCGAATTTTCCCAGTTGTTTATTGATTCTAAAGCACTACGGCTGTCGGTGAAAATAACCACTTTTTGGAAGCCGTGTTCTATAGCTAACTCAATTGCGACTTTTATGCAAATCAGCTCCGCCGTATATATACTTGCGTCCCCGAGAAACCTTAAGAGTCTCCTCGTATTACTTGTTGGGTCCAAGATTGCGCCCCCTACCAAGTTATTAATTTTAGATCCATCTGTAAATAAGTATCGATATCCGGGCCATATTGTATCAATTTTTTGTCTGAAGAGTTCATCGCGTTCTTCCGAATTTAGATGGACGTTTTGAGTAACTCCAGAAAATTCTTGTTGATACATGAAACTTAGATGTTTTGGATTTTTTATTATAACATTTAGGTTATCTGAGAATTTTTCAAGGCTCTTAATCAAAATAGGTTTCTGCTTATTGCGCCAGTAATCTCTGGACGCAATGAAAGTATGCAATTTTTTCAATTGTTCTGGAATATTGTTGCAGTCATTGTGTAATTTTCTCAGCAAAAAGTAATCCGCTAACATATTTCTTCTGGTCTTCAATGGAGGTTTAGCCGCCTCTACTCCTAAGATATTAGTAGGTGTCGATCTCATTGCACCTAAGCAAGTTCTTAGGGCCGAATATTGTATTTTATCTAGTTTCATCAACATCAATTTTGATCCATTCCCGTATAAAAAACTCCCGTAGTCTATAATAGATCTAATTAATGCTCTGTAGATTCTAATACAGATAGTATGATCCGCTCCCCAACTGGTTTTTGCAATCGATCTGAGAATGTTTATTCCTTGTTCCGTTTTTAGTGTTATATTATTAATGTGTTCTTTAAATGTTAGTTTATCGTCCAATGTAAGGCCTAGAATTTTAATCACTCTGTTTAAAGGTATTCTTAGATTGCTTATTAACAAGGAGGTTGCATCAATCACTTTTTTACGTCTACTGAATACAATGGCTGATGTTTTTGAGCTGGATATACTTAAGTTGTTAGCTAATAACCACTGTTGCATTTGGATCAAGGAAGTGCTAATGTGTCTTATACATTCATTCATAGTTTTATGCGATGTATAGAAGCATACGTCATCCGCATATTG
>NW_020539725.1:3586421-3593921 GCF_003426905.1 Ctenocephalides felis | reverse complement strand
AGAGAAAAATTATTTGAAGAAGAAATAGGCAGTGTATTTAAAAATAATACATCTAATATAATTAAAGCAGGCGATTTTAACTGTGTTAATTACGCAAAACACCAAAAAGGCCGAGCAAATAATAGTGCGGCCTTAAAAAGATTAGTGAATGAGCTTAAACTAAAACATGCATGGGAACAAAAACATAAGAATGAATCAGGATACACATTTCTTAGAGGCGATTCTGCATCTAGATTGGACCGGTTATATGTAGATTCAAATATAAATAACAAAATTATAACCTGCAAAATAATACCGATCGGACCAAACGCCGTAATTCTGAAAATAAAAGTATATTCATCAATACCCTTATTAGGAAAAAGATATTGGAAAAAGAACTAAAAAATATTAAAATCAGAGGAATTCGATAATAAATTTATAGAAAATGTCCGCCAACCAAATTATGGTGGCAAAAAAGCAAAACCCAAAATTAAATATATAGCAGAAGGTATTTCGAAACAAAATGCAACAGATTTCATTAATACAATCAGTTATTTTGAGCAAGTATTGAATGAGGCTATCTCAATTCACAAAGAAACCGGAGGTATGTGGAAAATGATTAAGGAAATAAAAGCAACGATTAGAAAATAATAAGATTTAAAAAATTAAGCTATCAAAATAAGATCAAGAACACAAACAATAGCAGAAAATGAACGTTTGACAATAGCAAAAAAAAGAAAAATTGAGAAAATAAATATATTAAATCGATGTGTAACTCGGAAAACAACTTATTACAAAACAATAAAGATATAACGAAAGAAATGGAAAAATCATATAAATATTTCTATGAAAAAGAATCAATACCAAACATAGAAAACCATGCTTGAAAAATACAATAAAAATATGAATATTAGTTTCAATGAGAAGCTAACAAATGAGATTACAGAAGAAGTAAAGGAAGTAATAAAATCTGCAAATAATAATAGAACCACCGGTACAGATGGAATTCCATACGAATTTTATAAAAAATATGAACAAATTTTAATACCTCTTCTTGTAAAAATGTTTAATAAATTTATTTAAGCCGGAATATATAAATAAAGAGTTTGCAGTAGGAATAATCATCCTAAAACCTAAAGTAAAAAATCCAAAATATACAGATGATTATGTGATCTTAAATTGTTTTCAAAAATATTAGCGAATAGAATTAAAAACAGTATAAACAAAACGTTATAAATGACGGTCAATCCTGTTGTATAGATTAATTAATTAATTAATTTTTTTTTATTTTTTAAAAATTATTTTACTATTACATTCATTTATTGATTGATTTATTAATTTTATAAATAAATATATAACAAAATTAATTTATTAGCTCATGAAGCTCGTGAAGAAATGATTTTTTAAACAATATAGCATGGTTTTGAGTGCAATTTTTTTAAATTTTCAAAATTTTCTATTTTATTATCATAATAACTATATTTAAAAGCAATATAAGCACATTTTGAAAAAATCCGATACAAAAAAAAATTCCGAGTTGAGAGATAAGTATAGCACTATAATATTCCGAGCGCAGCGTACCGACTGGCAGTCCGACTCCCGATTTTTTTTTATATTCCATGTTTTTTTAAAATATTTTTATTAGAGGCAAACTCAACACAAGCGAAAGACGGTAAAAAAATCAAAACTATAAATATTCACTACTAATAATCGTTAATATATAAGATACCAAAAACTAATTTATCCCATATAAATGCATGTAAAATGAATGGTGGTCGAGCCAGACCGTTCGAAGATAAATAAATATCCGACCGACGGAGTTTTTTTTTTTTCTCTATTTTTATTGGCCTCGCTTACTCGAGCATTTAGCCACCTACAACATATTTTAATTTCATTACAATATTTTAATTTTAATACAATCTTCATGTCCATACTATTTTACTTATATAAATCCCATTCTTCTTCCTATTTTTATATATTCTATCCTATTTTATGTACTCATCAACGTAACTTCATTCTTCTTTTTTCTTCTTTTATTATCTATCATTATATCTTCTATCTCCTTACGTCTTCATTACTTCTATTCCTACTTCCATTACTTCTTTCATTACTTCTATTCAATTTAATTTTTATTCTCAAACCTTTTTATATACGATTAAACTATTTTTAATACTATTTCAAACTATTTTTAACTTTATTTCAAACTATCTT
The DNA here is from genome assembly GCF_003426905.1 of Ctenocephalides felis. Lineage (NCBI taxonomy): Eukaryota > Metazoa > Arthropoda > Insecta > Siphonaptera > Pulicidae > Ctenocephalides > Ctenocephalides felis. The sequence goes on along the minus strand of NW_020539725.1, from coordinate 3,591,731 downwards.
TTTAACAGAATTTCTATATTATGCCGGGGATTCGAACTTCGAATCTTCGGCGTGTGAGTCGGAAACGCTACACATGAGCTAATTCCGCCACGACGGAGGGTTAAAAGTATTATTTTGATTGTAGTAATTAAAAGAAATAATAACGGGTTATGGATACTGATCCACCTGACCCGGGTGGCGGTGAGTCACATTCCTTATCTGAACAAATCACAGTTTTGTTCGGGACACCGTCCAGTGCACATCAATCAAAACAAATTATTGTATACCTGAGTGATTGAGTCATACGTACAATGGCATCAAACGTAGGCGATCGCCCCGGCCGACCGCCTGATATAAACACTAACTGTTCATCACTTGGAACAACAATTGCGTCGGCTATGAACACATTGAACTCAATTGATGATATGTTTTGTAATTACAACGAAAATCAAAGTGAAATAATAACATCTCCAAGTATTATCAACAATATTAATAACTCAATCGAGTAACCGTGTTGTAGCAGTGTTAATCCAGTGACAAATATAGTGCCGGCAAATATAAACAAGTGGCAGACAGTTCCGTGCAGTGCTAAAAGGCGTAAAGTGTGTGGTACAAAAATCAATCCTCTGGAATTGACCAGCAAATTTAGTGTCTTATCAAACGAAACGCCAAGTAACGCCGGTAACGGCAATAATTTACAAACACAACAAACAATCAGACTGCTGTAACCGTAAAACCGCCTTCAATTTATATATACAATGTCATTGATTTTGCCGACATGATGCAAACAATTAGTGCCGCTTTACAACCGGGTCAATTTGTCACGGAAACTCTGCCTAATAATATGGTTAAGATTAACGCCACTGTCGAAGACGTTTATAGAAATGCTGTCAGGTTTATGAAAAATAACAACATTATATTCCATACCCATCAAATAAGCAGCGAGCGAGCATTTAGAGTGGTGCTCAAATATATGTTCTATACAACTGACATAAATGAAATCAAAACAGTCATCGAGAAATACGGACATACAGTGAGAAACATTACAAATTTGAAACAACGCATCACAAAAAAGCCGTTAAATATATTTTTTGTGGATTTAGAACCAAATAGTAACAATTCGGCCATTTACAAAATTGACAAGCTAATGCACCAAATAGTGTTTTTTGAACCGCCAAGACGAACCAAGGACGTTATCCAGTGCTATAGATGTCAGCTTTGGGGCCATACTAGGATATATTGCAACCGTAGTTATGCATGTTTAAAATGTGGTGATGTGATCATCCTACTTCTGCGTGTGAAAATCCAAAGGACACTCCAGGCTGCTGCTTCCTTTGCGGCGACGAACATCTCGCCAACTATAAGGGTTGCCCATTTTTTCCGAAACACAGCAAAAACTCAACGAATTCGACTTCCCAGCATCAAAACCATTCGCAGCCAAACGTTACTAAAAACCGGGAACGAATTTCCTACACAAATCAAACATCTGATAATTTGAGCTACTCACAGATTCTAAAAACACAAAATCATGTAATTCAAGAAGTTTCTGCAATCAAATCCGTAATCAACGATCTAAAGGACGTAATGAAACAAATGATGCAACAAAATACAATGATTATGATTATACTATCCCTTGTGATAAGTAAACTAAAATAATGGCTAACTTATTAAAAATTGCTATATGGAATGCCAATGGCATCTGCCAACACAGACGCGAAATTACTCACTTTCTTAGCGAGCATAAAATTGATATACTGTTAATAAGTGGATCGCACTTGCCATATGGTGCTACATTCAACATTCCTAACTACAGGACCTACTACACGCCACAACCAGATGGAACCAGTCATGCAGGAAGCGCAGTCTTAATAAAGTCAAATATACGCCATCAAGAACTAACCAAATACGATGCTAATTATTTACAGGCCACCACAGTACTTGTGAACGTAGTACTATTCTACATTATGGTTTCTTTAGTTTACTGACCACCTAGATATACCATCAAATCTGATCAGTTTTTAGCATTCTTCAACACGATGGGTCCCAGATTTCTAGTTGGAGATGACTTCAATTGTAAGAACACTCTGGGGTTCAACCAAGCCTGTGGTTGAACTTGAAAAAGCAATCAGCTCTAAGAAACTTGCCGTCGTGTCTCCATGGTCACCATATATTGGCCTAGTGACCCCCACAAACACCCAGACCTGCTTGATTTTGCCATCATAAAAGGTTTAAATCTGTCTAACATATCGATAATTTCAACCTACGACTTGTCATCGGATCACTCACCTTTGATAATAACTCTGAGCTCCACTTGCGCAGTAAGTTTTCCTGAAACTTTTTTACACAACTCGAAGACAAATTGGGAACGTTACAGAAATAATTACTAGTTACTGAAAGATTGGACTTAAAGATTCGCTTGAAATCACCAAGACATAGAAGATTCTCTAAATCATCTAATACATGTACTACAAGACGCTGCAAAACTTTATACTTAAGCAATCAAAAATTATATTAATTATAAAACCAGGCAAAAGTCCAGAATTACCAGATTCATACAAGCCAATAAATCTTCTGTCCACCATTTCCAAGCTATTTGAAAAAATTATCTTGTCAGATTTCACAAATAAATATGAGATATTTCCTACACATCAGTTTGGATTTTGTCCAATGCACTCAACGGCCATCGTGTGGTCGTCAAAATTTACAAATCGTTTGAGTAAGGAGAATACTGCACCGCAGCTCTTCTCGATTCGACAGAGCGAGAAGCGTTCGACAGAGTCTGGCATCAGGGTCTCCTAATCAAAAACAACAAAATTATGCCTAATTATTATGAATTTTTCAAATCCTATTTATCGGACAGAACTTTTCGGACAAAAGTAGGCAGACAGGTATCGACATTTCGCAAAATTCATTTATGCTCATGATATTCCGACTTGCAACGACACCCTTACAGGAACTTTTGCTGACGACACTGTTATAATGGCTACCGACTCTAATCCTATTGTAACCAGCAAGATACCAGAAGAGCATCTAGACTCAATTGAACTTTAGTCCAAAAAATAGAGAATAATAATTAATGAAAGCAAGTCGTGCCATATAACCTTCACGCTGAAAAAGGGTAAATGCCCTCCTGTCAGCATAAATAACAAAGCTATACCAGAGGTCTCCAACATCAAATACCTCGGTATTTTTTGACCAAAAACTAAACTGGGTACAACATATAAACCAAAAAATAAAAGAGCTACGAAGCAAAGTCAGGTCACTGAATTGGCTAATATGACATCACTCCAAGCTATCACTGTACAACAAAGTTCTTATTTACAAATCTTCCATTATGGACCTATATGGACCTATGGAGTCGAGCTCTGGGGATGCGCTAGCAAAACCAGAATCAAGGTCTTACAGAGACAACAATCAAAAATTTTAAGACTTATCACAAGCGCAACTTGGTATGTATCTAATGAAATCCTGCATAATGACCTCCATATGGAAACAGTACAAGAAGTGATCAGCAAAAGAAGCATATCCCACTTTGCCCGGCTTCATAACCGCGTAAATTCTATCTAACCCAGTCAAATTAAGTTTTGAGTTAGAAATAATTCGCATAGAGCTGAAAATTGGTACAGGTGTCAAATAGGCCATTATAAATAAAATGTCAAAAGTCCCCATCGATCCGACATCTGCGATTTTTTTTATTCAAGGTGAAAGGTACAAAATTCTAGTTTTCGCAATTTTTTGCGAAAAATTATGTTCGACAGATTTGTTTATTATAAAATTCTCTACCAAACTGTGCTTTTACACTTTGTCGTTAAAATCACCGTTCCTGAGATATTGCCATTTGAAAAGTTGAAAAATTCATATTCTCCATAATATGCATCCATTATGCGGCGTCGAACGTGTAATATAAATGAAAAATAAAAATCCACTGGTTTGTATTTAGATTATACCAATTTAATACTTCTTTTGAAGTATTAATTTATTATGTTGGTTTTTAATTGTCCACAAAATAGATGGATTCATGCTTCATTATAGATAAAACACTCGAAGACAAATATTGATTGGATTGATTCTTATTAAAAATAACATGAACATATAACAATAACATTTCTCTTGACGTATATTCAGGAAGGCGTTTAATTTATTATATATACAATTATAAATTCATCTTACTTATCACATCTAAACCAAACATATCTTAATAACGGGTCACTTAAGTCTTTTATCGCATAAAATATAAACTTAAGTGGTTAAGAAAATTCTATTAGTATTGAATATTTTTTAGCAGTGACTAGTCGTGAGTTTTTAATTTTAATCTGTGCTGTTGGATAAATTTATCAAAAATGTCAGAAGTTTGCTTTATTTGTAATAAACGATTGAATGAATGTGAAGTTGTAGTGGTTGAACGTGGAATGAAAACTTTGATTGATGCAAGTGTTGAAAGAAATGACAATTTTTTTGAGTTCTTAAAAAATAAACAGTCTATTACAGTGCATGTTCAATGCCGTAAAATATATACTAGAAAAAGTAGTGTTGCTATAGCTAAAAGACAGAACGAGACAGAACAAGATAGTACATCCACAGTAAGTCCACCTCATACTAGAGCACGAGTAAGTGAACCAGATTTCTGTTTCAAAAAATATTGCTTATTTTGCGGCAATGAAGCAAATGAGCAAGCTGAAATAAAGAAAGCGCAAAATGTTCGTCGAAAAATATATAATGTAAGTACTTTAGAATTTAAAGACTCTATCTTAAAGATAGCTAGAAATCGTTCTGATAACATAGCAAAAGCTGTTATTACCCGCAATAGGTATGAATATGACTTAGTTGCTGCTGAGGCTAAATACCATGATAATTGTTACAATTCTTTTCTGAGGCCCACTACGGGGCATAAAGTCGGACGTCCCGAAGATGAAACAGTTAATTTGGCGATGGAAAATATATTTACATACATCGAACATAATGATGATTGTCAATTTTCACTGCAAGAATTAAAAGACATTGGCAATAATCCAAATATAGATAATAGAAAAACAATTAAGAGAAAGTTAAAGTTAAAGTATGATACTAAAATTATTATAAGTGAAAAAGTAGGAAGACCAACATTAATCTGTTTTATTGGCAATCAACATGATATTCTTAACACAGCTTGGTATGATAATGAAGAAAAAAGGCGACCGCAGAACGATTGAGAATACTGAAAGCTGCTGCATTAATTCTTCGAGAAGATATTCGATCTGTAGTTTTTGACAATAATACTTATCCTCCTCCCATCCAATGTTTGAAAATATTAACAGCGATATTCAAAATTGGAATTCGAAAATGATATAAAAA
>NW_020539725.1:3550611-3585421 GCF_003426905.1 Ctenocephalides felis | reverse complement strand
ATCTTGATAAGATCTGGCATAGAATTTAAAAATATACTATACATGAAATTCCAGAACAATAGGAGCAAAAATAGATGAAAAAATTTCATCAATGTCTATGCACATGCTGGGAATAGATTTAGATGGAAAGAGAAAAATTATTTGAAGAAGAAATAGGCAGTGTATTTAAAAATAATACATCTAATATAATAAAGCAGGCGATTTTAACTGTGTTAATTACGCAAAACACCAAAAGGCCGAGCAAATATAGTGCGGCCTTAAAAAGATTAGTGAATGAGCTTAAACTAAAACATGCATGGGAACAAAAACATAAGAATGAATCAGGATACACATTTCTTAGAGGCGATTCTGCATCTAGATTGGACCGGTTATATGTAGATTCAAATATAAATAACAAAATTATAACCTGCAAAATAATACCGATCGGACCAAACGCCGTAATTCTGAAAATAAAAGTATATTCATCAATACCCTTATTAGGAAAAAGATATTGGAAAAAGAACTAAAAAATATTAAAATCAGAGGAATTCGATAATAAATTTATAGAAAATGTCCGCCAACCAAATTATGGTGGCAAAAAAGCAAAACCCAAAATTAAATATATAGCAGAAGGTATTTCGAAACAAAATGCAACAGATTTCATTAATACAATCAGTTATTTTGAGCAAGTATTGAATGAGGCTATCTCAATTCACAAAGAAACCGGAGGTATGTGGGAAATGATTAAGGAATAAAAGCAACGATTAGAAAATAATAAGATTTAAAAAATTAAGCTATCAAAATAAGATCAAGAACACAAACAATAGCAGAAAATGAACGTTTTGACAATAGCAAAAAAAGAAAAAATTGAGAAAATAATATATTAAATCGATGTGTAACTCGGAAAACAACTTATTACAAAACAATAAAGATATAACGAACGAAAGAAATGGAAAAATCATATAAATATTTCTATGAAAAAGAATCAATACCAAACATAGAAAACCATGCTTGAAAAATACAATAAAAATATGAATATTAGTTTCAATGAGAAGCTAACAAATGAGATTACAGAAGAAGTAAAGGAAGTAATAAAATCTGCAAATAATAATAGAACCACCGGTACAGATGGAATTCCATACGAATTTTAAAAAAATATGAACAAATTTTAATACCTCTTCTTGTAAAAATGTTTAATAAATTTATTTAAGCCGGAATATATAAATAAAGAGTTTGCAGTAGGAATAATCATCCTAAAACCTAAAGTAAAAAATCCAAAATATACAGATGATTATGTGATCTTAAATTGTTTTCAAAATATTAGCGAATAGAATTAAAAACAGTATAAACAAAACGTTATAAATGACGGTCAATCCTGTTGTATAGATTAATTAATTAATTTTTTTTTTATTTTTTAAAAATTATTTTACTATTACATTCATTTATTGATTGATTTATTAATTTTATAAATAAATATATAACAAAATTAATTTATTAGCTCATGAAGCTCGTGAAGAAATGATTTTTTAAACAATATAGCATGGTTTTGAGTGCAATTTTTTAAATTTTCAAAATTTTCTATTTTATTATCATAATAACTATATTTAAAAGCAATATAACCACATTTTGAAAAAATCCGATACAAAAAAAAATTCCGAGTTGAGAGATAAGTATAGCACTATAATATTCCGAGCGCAGCGTACCGACTGGCAGTCCGACTCCCGATTTTTTTTTATATTCCATGTTTTTTTAAAATATTTTTATTAGAGGCAAACTCAACACAAGCGAAAGACGGTAAAAAAATCAAAACTATAAATATTCACTACTAATAATCGTTAATATATAAGATACCAAAAACTAATTTATCCCATATAAATGCATGTAAAATGAATGGTGGTCGAGCCAGACCGTTCGAAGATAAATAAATATCCGACCGACGGAGTTTTTTTTTTTCTCTATTTTTATGGCCTCGCTTACTCGAGCATTTAGCCACCTACAACATATTTTAATTCATTACAATATTTTAATTTTAATACAATCTTCATGTCCATACTATTTTACTTATATAAATCCCATTCTTCTTCCTATTTTTATAGATTCTATCCTATGGGAGGAGCAGCAACGGAACTTCATTCTTCTTTTTTCTTCTTTTATTATCTATCATTATATCTTCTATCTCCTTACGTCTTCATTACTTCTATTCCTACTCCATTACTTCTTTCATTACTTCTATTCAATTTAATTTTTATTCTCAAACCTTTTTATATACGATTAAACTATTTTTAATACTATTTCAAACTATTTTTAACTTTATTTCAAACTATCTTTTTAACAGAATTTCTATATTATGCCGGGGATTCGAACTTCGAATCTTCGGCGTGTGAGTCGGAAACGCTACACATGAGCTAATTCCGCCACGACGGAGGGTTAAAAGTATTATTTGATTGTAGTAATTAAAAGAAATAATAACGGGTTATGGATACTGATCCACCTGACCCGGGTGGCGGTGAGTCACATTCCTTATCTGAACAAATCACAGTTTTGTTCGGGACACCGTCCAGTGCACATCAATCAAAACAAATTATTGTATACCTGAGTGATTGAGTCATACGTACAATGGCATCAAACGTAGGCGATCGCCCCGGCCGACCGCCTGATATAAACACTAACTGTTCATCACTTGGAACAACAATTGCGTCGGCTATGAACACATTGAACTCAATTGATGATATGTTTTGTAATTACAACGAAAATCAAAGTGAAATAATAACATCTCCAAGTATTATCAACAATATTAATAACTCAATCGAGTAACCGTGTTGTAGCAGTGTTAATCCAGTGACAAATATAGTGCCGGCAAATATAAACAAGTGGCAGACAGTTCCGTGCAGTGCTAAAAGGCGTAAAGTGTGTGGTACAAAAATCAATCCTCTGGAATTGACCAGCAAATTTAGTGTCTTATCAAACGAAACGCCAAGTAACGCCGGTAACGGCAATAATTTACAAACACAACAAACAATCAGACTGCTGTAACCGTAAAACCGCCTTCAATTTATATATACAATGTCATTGATTTTGCCGACATGATGCAAACAATTAGTGCCGCTTTACAACCGGGTCAATTTGTCACGGAAACTCTGCCTAATAATATGGTTAAGATTAACGCCACTGTCGAAGACGTTTATAGAAATGCTGTCAGGTTTATGAAAAATAACAACATTATATTCCATACCCATCAAATAAGCAGCGAGCGAGCATTTAGAGTGGTGCTCAAATATATGTTCTATACAACTGACATAAATGAAATCAAAACAGTCATCGAGAAATACGGACATACAGTGAGAAACATTACAAATTTGAAACAACGCATCACAAAAAAGCCGTTAAATATATTTTTTGTGGATTTAGAACCAAATAGTAACAATTCGGCCATTTACAAAATTGACAAGCTAATGCACCAAATAGTGTTTTTTGAACCGCCAAGACGAACCAAGGACGTTATCCAGTGCTATAGATGTCAGCTTTGGGGCCATACTAGGATATATTGCAACCGTAGTTATGCATGTTTAAAATGTGGTGATGTGATCATCCTACTTCTGCGTGTGAAAATCCAAAGGACACTCCAGGCTGCTGCTTCCTTTGCGGCGACGAACATCTCGCCAACTATAAGGGTTGCCCATTTTTTCCGAAACACAGCAAAAACTCAACGAATTCGACTTCCCAGCATCAAAACCATTCGCAGCCAAACGTTACTAAAAACCGGGAACGAATTTCCTACACAAATCAAACATCTGATAATTTGAGCTACTCACAGATTCTAAAAACACAAAATCATGTAATTCAAGAAGTTTCTGCAATCAAATCCGTAATCAACGATCTAAAGGACGTAATGAAACAAATGATGCAACAAAATACAATGATTATGATTATACTATCCCTTGTGATAAGTAAACTAAAATAATGGCTAACTTATTAAAAATTGCTATATGGAATGCCAATGGCATCTGCCAACACAGACGCGAAATTACTCACTTTCTTAGCGAGCATAAAATTGATATACTGTTAATAAGTGGATCGCACTTGCCATATGGTGCTACATTCAACATTCCTAACTACAGGACCTACTACACGCCACAACCAGATGGAACCAGTCATGCAGGAAGCGCAGTCTTAATAAAGTCAAATATACGCCATCAAGAACTAACCAAATACGATGCTAATTATTTACAGGCCACCACAGTACTTGTGAACGTAGTACTATTCTACATTATGGTTTCTTTAGTTTACTGACCACCTAGATATACCATCAAATCTGATCAGTTTTTAGCATTCTTCAACACGATGGGTCCCAGATTTCTAGTTGGAGATGACTTCAATTGTAAGAACACTCTGGGGTTCAACCAAGCCTGTGGTTGAACTTGAAAAAGCAATCAGCTCTAAGAAACTTGCCGTCGTGTCTCCATGGTCACCATATATTGGCCTAGTGACCCCCACAAACACCCAGACCTGCTTGATTTTGCCATCATAAAAGGTTTAAATCTGTCTAACATATCGATAATTTCAACCTACGACTTGTCATCGGATCACTCACCTTTGATAATAACTCTGAGCTCCACTTGCGCAGTAAGTTTTCCTGAAACTTTTTTACACAACTCGAAGACAAATTGGGAACGTTACAGAAATAATTACTAGTTACTGAAAGATTGGACTTAAAGATTCGCTTGAAATCACCAAGACATAGAAGATTCTCTAAATCATCTAATACATGTACTACAAGACGCTGCAAAACTTTATACTTAAGCAATCAAAAATTATATTAATTATAAAACCAGGCAAAAGTCCAGAATTACCAGATTCATACAAGCCAATAAATCTTCTGTCCACCATTTCCAAGCTATTTGAAAAAATTATCTTGTCAGATTTCACAAATAAATATGAGATATTTCCTACACATCAGTTTGGATTTTGTCCAATGCACTCAACGGCCATCGTGTGGTCGTCAAAATTTACAAATCGTTTGAGTAAGGAGAATACTGCACCGCAGCTCTTCTCGATTCGACAGAGCGAGAAGCGTTCGACAGAGTCTGGCATCAGGGTCTCCTAATCAAAAACAACAAAATTATGCCTAATTATTATGAATTTTTCAAATCCTATTTATCGGACAGAACTTTTCGGACAAAAGTAGGCAGACAGGTATCGACATTTCGCAAAATTCATTTATGCTCATGATATTCCGACTTGCAACGACACCCTTACAGGAACTTTTGCTGACGACACTGTTATAATGGCTACCGACTCTAATCCTATTGTAACCAGCAAGATACCAGAAGAGCATCTAGACTCAATTGAACTTTAGTCCAAAAAATAGAGAATAATAATTAATGAAAGCAAGTCGTGCCATATAACCTTCACGCTGAAAAAGGGTAAATGCCCTCCTGTCAGCATAAATAACAAAGCTATACCAGAGGTCTCCAACATCAAATACCTCGGTATTTTTTGACCAAAAACTAAACTGGGTACAACATATAAACCAAAAAATAAAAGAGCTACGAAGCAAAGTCAGGTCACTGAATTGGCTAATATGACATCACTCCAAGCTATCACTGTACAACAAAGTTCTTATTTACAAATCTTCCATTATGGACCTATATGGACCTATGGAGTCGAGCTCTGGGGATGCGCTAGCAAAACCAGAATCAAGGTCTTACAGAGACAACAATCAAAAATTTTAAGACTTATCACAAGCGCAACTTGGTATGTATCTAATGAAATCCTGCATAATGACCTCCATATGGAAACAGTACAAGAAGTGATCAGCAAAAGAAGCATATCCCACTTTGCCCGGCTTCATAACCGCGTAAATTCTATCTAACCCAGTCAAATTAAGTTTTGAGTTAGAAATAATTCGCATAGAGCTGAAAATTGGTACAGGTGTCAAATAGGCCATTATAAATAAAATGTCAAAAGTCCCCATCGATCCGACATCTGCGATTTTTTTATTCAAGGTGAAAGGTACAAAATTCTAGTTTTCGCAATTTTTTGCGAAAAATTATGTTCGACAGATTTGTTTATTATAAAATTCTCTACCAAACTGTGCTTTTACACTTTGTCGTTAAAATCACCGTTCCTGAGATATTGCCATTTGAAAAGTTGAAAAATTCATATTCTCCATAATATGCATCCATTATGCGGCGTCGAACGTGTAATATAAATGAAAAATAAAAATCCACTGGTTTGTATTTAGATTATACCAATTTAATACTTCTTTTGAAGTATTAATTTATTATGTTGGTTTTTAATTGTCCACAAAATAGATGGATTCATGCTTCATTATAGATAAAACACTCGAAGACAAATATTGATTGGATTGATTCTTATTAAAAATAACATGAACATATAACAATAACATTTCTCTTGACGTATATTCAGGAAGGCGTTTAATTTATTATATATACAATTATAAATTCATCTTACTTATCACATCTAAACCAAACATATCTTAATAACGGGTCACTTAAGTCTTTTATCGCATAAAATATAAACTTAAGTGGTTAAGAAAATTCTATTAGTATTGAATATTTTTTAGCAGTGACAGTCGTGAGTTTTTAATTTTAATCTGTGCTGTTGGATAAATTTATCAAAAATGTCAGAAGTTTGCTTTATTTGTAATAAACGATTGAATGAATGTGAAGTTGTAGTGGTTGAACGTGGAATGAAAACTTTGATTGATGCAAGTGTTGAAAGAAATGACAATTTTTTTGAGTTCTTAAAAAATAAACAGTCTATTACAGTGCATGTTCAATGCCGTAAAATATATACTAGAAAAAGTAGTGTTGCTATAGCTAAAAGACAGAACGAGACAGAACAAGATAGTACATCCACAGTAAGTCCACCTCATACTAGAGCACGAGTAAGTGAACCAGATTTCTGTTTCAAAAAATATTGCTTATTTTGCGGCAATGAAGCAAATGAGCAAGCTGAAATAAAGAAAGCGCAAAATGTTCGTCGAAAAATATATAATGTAAGTACTTTAGAATTTAAAGACTCTATCTTAAAGATAGCTAGAAATCGTTCTGATAACAAAGCAAAAGCTGTTATTACCCGCAATAGGTATGAATATGACTTAGTTGCTGCTGAGGCTAAATACCATGATAATTGTTACAATTCTTTTCTGAGGCCCACTACGGGGCATAAAGTCGGACGTCCCGAAGATGAAACAGTTAATTTGGCGATGGAAAATATATTTACATACATCGAACATAATGATGATTGTCAATTTTCACTGCAAGAATTAAAAGACATTGGCAATAATCCAAATATAGATAATAAAACAATTAAGAGAAAGTTAAAGTTAAAGTATGATACTAAAATTATTATAAGTGAAAAAGTAGGAAGACCAACATTAATCTGTTTTATTGGCAATCAACATGATATTCTTAACACAGCTTGGTATGATAATGAAGAAAAAAAGGCGACCGCAGAACGATTGAGAATACTGAAAGCTGCTGCATTAATTCTTCGAGAAGATATTCGATCTGTAGTTTTTGACAATAATACTTATCCTCCTCCCAGTCAGTGCAGTGGGATACACCAAAATATCTGTACAAAATTTGGAATTCGAAAATGATATAAAAACTTTACTTAAAAAAGTTGATTTGTTATGGTTATATGGAAAATGGAAAAAATTAATGTGGCCTGGTTGGAATGGTTACATTGAACAGTTAACAAGTAATATTATGAACTTTTCAAAATCTCGAATTTTATATTTACCTTTCATTCATCAGCCAGCGAGTAATTACAATACTATATATACAACTTTACTGTATGCTTTAGAACAGAGGTCGGCAACGCGGCGCCCGCGGGCGCCATGGCGCCCCCGATCAACTTTAGATGCGCCCTCGGTTAATGTAAATGTATAACCTTAGCATAAATGAATTTCATATTTTCCAAATATAAGGCATATTGTTGTAAGTCTAAAAATATATATAGAAAATTTTACTACTACATCATATTTAGAAGTTATAGTCAAATTGGCAGAAGAGTTTTGTTCAAGATTTCGCAGCACTAGAACCAGTTCTAGCATTTTTTATAAACCCATTCAAAGTTGCCGAAGATGATCTTCTGAAAGTGTTTCAGTGTATTTCGAAATTAGTAATATCGAAGACGTGGAGTTAGAAATAATAAACTTACAAAATGATATTATTTTAAAAGCACATGAAGTAATGATAAAATGTTTTGGAAGTCAATGAAATACGTATTCTATTTTAAGGAAATGTGCGCTAAAATTTACTCATATTGTGCAACAACATACAATTGCGAGTCTTTGTTTTCAAATATGAAATATTTGAAATTAAAATACCGAGCAGAGTTAAATGACACACATTTAGATAACTGTTTGCGGACAGGGAACTTTAATTATATTCCCAATTATAAAAAATAGCTGAAAATACGGACACACAAGTTTCACACTAAATTATTGTATATAATTAGGTATTATTAAATCATGCTCTTCTTTTATCGATGTACTGAATGTTCGTAATGTATATATTATATTATATTAAGTCTTAGCAACTAAGAGAATAAAGGTATGAAAAATCTTTTTTTTTTCATACCGATGCGCCCTCGGTAATTTTCAGATTTAGTTTTGCGCCCTTAACAGCAATCAGGTTGCCGACCCCTGCTTTAGAAGATGCAGAACTTTATGTCCATGATTATTGTATTGTCACTTTTGATCAACCTTTGTTTGCAAAAGCTCGAGAAATTGTATCTGCAGCACCTGAAGGATCTAAATTATCGAAAATCATAGTAAGACTCGGAGGTTTTCATTTGCTCATGTATGTATTGTAATATGTTGTACATATCATAAAATTGTAAATCCATAATAAAAGTATTTTCTTCCGTTGGTAGTTTTTTAGGATTAGCTAAAAATGTAATTATTTTGTAAAATACCTTTAAAATTAAAATAATACATTAACCTGTTCGCCACCTAGCCGTTCCAAGTTACCCCGTCTATGGCGTAAAAAGGTCTAGATAACAAATTTTTGAAAAACCGAAATAAGCACATTTCTACAATGAAGAAGTAGCTGGCAGTTTTACTGAATGTAGTCAGATAATTGTTCGGTTGAAATGTGTTATTTGTTGTTATATAATTGTTTTGGTTTTCACAATATATATTATATTTGCTGAAAGTCAAATTGAACCTTTGTGCCTCGCTTTGTGCTCTACATATATACTTTTTATTAAATTTACTTCAATTCATCGAATGTTACTTGATACTTTTCAAAAACCAAGTCAAGGAAGAAACACTTAATTCATTTTTTATCTCTCCTCACAGAAATTTGAAAATTTTGTATAAGCTTAGTAGTATTATTTACAATTATATACATATTCCAGAATCCAAAAAAAATCTGAAAAACTTGAAACGTAATCAATAAAGACTTGAATTGGATTATACAATGTTTTCTATAGAAAGTATATAAAACTTCCAGTTCGATTGTAATGACAAAATATAGACAAACTAATGGGGTTTATTGTTTTTCGATTTTTGAATTAACTCAACAACATAAAAGACCCTGAAATAAAAACTAATACCCGTTCTATTTTCTGGAAAAATTTCCTCTCCTTCATTAAATCTTTTAATTCAAAAAAAAAAAAAAATCGATTGTTTAGATATTCTTAGAGATATTAAAGCCTGTAAAATTTTCTTAAAAGAAAACCCTGATATTCTAATTACTAGAGCCGACAAAGGAAACATAACAGTGATTTTAAATAAATCATCTTATTAACTTCCCGTAGGGTAAGTTATAGTAATCGCAAAAAAATCGAAAATGAAAATTTTTACATATCTTTACGTTTCAAAGGTTTCTGAACATTCTGGCATACCTTAGAAAATATGGATGTATGTGTGTGTGTGTGTGTGTGTGTATGTATGTATGTATGTGTGTGTATGTATGTGCGGATACAAATTTTCGTCGACGATTTCGGGAACACGAATGAAGCGATTTGGATAATTCAAAAAACATTCGATTCATATTGATAAGGAGACGTGCTGATTAGTTTTTGGCGGAGGCAGGTCTAGCCGTTCCAAAGATACGGGGCAAAAAGTGCCGAAAACGGTAACTCGGTTTTTAAGAGAACGGAGCGTCCGATTTTAATAATTCAAAAAACATTTTACTTGTATTGACAAGATAAAGAATTGATCAAATTTTCATGAGGGCAGGTCTAGCGGTTTCGGAGATCTAACAAAAAAAGTAAAAAGAAATGCCATTTGGCGGTCAAAAATGATCATTAGACATACGCACATCAAATTATCAGATATTTTATAGAGATTTTAACAATAAGTATAAATTTTGTTTACATTCCTATAGGTTCCGTACCAATGTTTATCCGTTAGACAGCGACGCGGCGCTTACGCGCTTTATATTTTGTCTCTATGCAGTTAAAGCAGTACGATTGCTTTGAAAAATAGTTCAGATCTTCCAAAATATGTCAAAATAAAGAAAACTTTTTTTTTTCAAAAAAAAAAAAATTAAAAAAAAAATATTTTAAAAAAAAGTAATTTTTTGTCCAATTCATAGTTTTTCAAAAATCTTATTTTTTTGAAGTAATTTTTTTTCAAAAATGTTAATCGTTTTTAAAAAAATAATAATTTTTAGTACGGGAAGTTCCAGCAATTTGCCTTAAGGCACGATGCCTCAATTGCCTTAAGACAGAATTCCACTTACAGCTAGTTTAGAAAAAGTATCCGCGCTAGTTGCTGACACAAAAACTTACTCCCCCGTTATCTCAGATCCTACAGAACGTATAAACCGTTCTTTTCACAAATTCATCAGCGTTTTAGTCTCAAAAAAACAAATTTCTCCAGAAATTGTGCCTAGCCTCAAAAACCTACATCCGTACAACCCCAAACTTTACGGACTACCCAAAATACATAAACTTAACGTACCTTTCAGACCAATCGTTGCTGAAATGAATTCCCCGCTCTCAAAATTCTCCAAATTTCTCAACACCATACTTTCTTCAGTCACTGTTAAGTCCCCCTTTTTCGTAAAAAACTCCTTTGAATTGGTTAATAAACTCCGCGATATTGTACTTCCTGATAATTCTTTACTAGTGAGTCTAGACGTGGTATCCCTCTTCACTAACGTTCCCCTACAATTAATTTTAGACGCTATCAGAGCTAGATGGGACGAAATTTTATGTCATACAACTATTTCATTACACTGGTTTCATGAGTCAATAAAATTTATAATTTCTAACACCTATTTTGAATTCAACGACCGTTTCTATTTCCAAATTTTTGGCACACCTATGGGTTCTTCTATATCTCCAGCACTCGCTGAGTTATCTTTACAATATTTAGAGACCAAAGTGTTTAATTCTTGCAAATTAGATCTTCAATTTTATTACAGGTACGTGGATGACATTTTTATTTGTGTGCCGGTTAAAAACTTTGAACTTTTACTCCACAATTTCAACTCTTTCAATGAACAACCCTCCTTCAATTTCGAAAAAGAACAGAACAATTCCATCAGCTTTCTTGACGTCAAAATTATAAAAACTAGTGAATATATATATATATATATATATATATATATATATATATATATATATACATGTGTGCATGTCCGTATGTATATATTTATATATACGTATTATGTGTATGTATATGTGTACGTGTTTGTACATGTATATCATATATATATGTTTGTTCATGTGTATATTTATGTATATATATTACGCTTTTGTATGTTTGTATATATTTCTTTTTACTTTTCATTACTCTTGTTTATCTATCTGTTAAGTATAATTGTTATTGTTATAATTGTACTTATATCTATAGTTCTTTTTCCAATTTCTGTCATTTTTTCCTAGTTTATATTAATTATTCAATGTTCATTCTGTAGATCCACTGAAGATGACATAAAATCCTATGTCGAAACGTTTGGAAAAATTAAAGATTAACTTCTAAATCTTTGCCTTTTATTTGATGTATGCCCTTGAAGAACTTACTCATATTTCTCAACATCAAAACTAACTTCTTTAACACATATATATACTATATATATATATATATATATATATATATATATATATATATATATATATATATTTCAAAGTAACTAGCAGCCCATTCGTCGAAATAAAAAAGGTATAAAGTATAAAAACTTTTATTTATACGTTTCGACACAAGATGCGTGTCATCATTCAGCAACACAGGACAAAAACACACAACAAAAATTTATTTTTAAAAAATTAAACTTAATAACATATTAGAGAAAAACATTTTTTTAGAAAAAATTATGTATAACTAAAAGATTTGAAAACTAATTTGACTAAAAGTTATGAAATGCATAATTGTGAAGCGAGAAACACGCCCATACCGAGCATCCAGACTCGACTCCATTTTTTTATCCTCCAAGTTTTTATACTTTATACCTTTTTTATTTAGACAAATGGGCTGCTAGTTACTTTGAAATATGTTTCAACGTCGAAAAAACTATCAAGATATATATATATATATATATATATATATATATATATATATATATATATGGATTGATTGAAACAATTGTCACTTGCCAATGCAAGGAATAGTTGATGTTTCATATTAAAAAGTCAAAACATAGTTTTAAATAAAATATTAAAGAATGTTTAGTAATAAGTAACTGTTATTGAAATTACACTGATGATGAGGCGCACCATGGTCTCGAAACGTTTGTAATCATAAAATAAAGTTGTGTTAAAAAAATCTGAGTGCTGTTTTGTTCATATTAAACATTTAATATATATATATATATATATATATATATATATATATATATATATATATAAACTAATTAATGAATATAACCCCCAATTTAAACTGGAATAATATTTGGAAGAATTTAAAAAATAAAAATATTTGTTCTGGCTGGAAAAACACAAACATCAGATACTGGAAAAACACATACAGCACATAGTAAATGAAAGTATAGCCATGAGAATCAAGCTTTTTAAAATGAAAATGACTGATACTGCTAATTGTACAAAACGTAATAAAGAATAAAATGCAATACATTTCTTAACAGAGTGCGGTAAAAAAAAAAGATAAAAAATTGGATGGAGCAGCATAGACTGAAATTATTAAAAATAGATCTAAATGAAGAAGATCATAAAAATAACTAGTTGTAAGTGGAATTCTGTCTTAAGGCAATTAAGGCATCGTGCCTTAAGGCAAATTGCTGGAACTTCCCGTACCAAAAATTATTATTTTTTTAAAAACGATTAACATTTTTGAAAAAAATTTACTTTGAAAAATAAGATTTTTGAGATTGGACAAAAAATTGCTTTTTTTTAAAAAAAAAAAATTAAAAAAAAAAAAGTTTTTTTAATTTTTTTTTTTTGAAAAAAATTTTTTTTTCTTTATTTTGACATATTGTGGAAGATCTAAACTTTTTTTTCAAAGCAATCGTACTGCTTTAACTGCATAGGGACAAAATATATAACGCATAAGCATTGGTACGGAACCCATAGGAATGTTAACAAAATGTATACTTATTGTTAAAATCTCTATAAAATATCTGATAATTTGATGTGCATATGTCTAATGATCATTTTTGACCGCCAAATGGCTCATTTTTTTACTTTTTCCTCCATATCTCCGAAACCGCTAGACCTACCTTCATGAAAATTTTATCGATTCTTCATCTTGTCAATACAAGTGAAATGTTTTTTGAATTATTCAAATCGGACGCTCCGTTCTTAAAAACTGAGTTACCGTTTTCGTCACTTTTTGCCCCGTATCTTCGGAACGGCTAGACCTGCCTTCGCCAAAAACTAATCAGCACGTCTCCTTATCAATACGAATCAAATGTTTTTTGAATTATTCAAATCGGTTGATCCGTGTTCCCGAAATCGTCGACGAAAATTTGTATCCGCACATACATACACACACGTACATACATACACACACACACAGACACACACATATATCCATTTTTTCTAAGGTATGCCAAAATGTTCAGAAACCTCTGAAACGTAAAGATATATAAAAATTTTCATTTTTGATTTTTTTGCGATTACTATAACTTGCCCTACGGGAAGTTAATAAAATTCGACATTATGAAAAGATCAGAAGAAGAAAACTAGCTGTAAGTGGAATTCTGTCTTGAGGCAATTATGGCATCGTGCCTTAAGGCAAATTGCTGGAACTTCCCGTTGAATACTGAATGTTTTCAAATAGATTATTATAAATATTGTATCATTGTGTAATATAAAATAATAAAATAAAATCGGAAATATTTTCGATATACAAAAAACTAAAAAAAAAAAAAAAAAAAAAAAAAAAAAAAATCCAAAATAAATTATTTTGTTAAGACAAGCAGAAAGTTCTTTGAATCATTTAAATCGGACGCTTAGTTCTCTCAAAAACTGCCATTTTTTACATATTTAGCTCCGTATCTTCGAAATGGTTGGGCCTGCCTTTGCCAAAAACTAATAAACACTTCTCCCAATCATTACTAATTGAATGTTTTTTAGATCATTCAAATCGGATACTCCGTTCTCTCAAAAATTCGATTTCTATTTTCTGCACTCTTTGCTTCGTATCTCCGAAACGGCTGGACCTGCCTTTGCCAAAAACTAATCAGCTCTTTTCCCTGTCAATAGGAATCGAATGTTTTTTGAACCATTCAAATCGGTTGATCCGTGCGCCCTGAAACGTGACTGGAAATTTCTATCCATACATACATACACACACACACACACACACACACACACACATCCATTTTTTCTGAGGTATGCCAAAACGTTCAGAAACCTTCAAAACGTCGAGAAATGTAAAAAATTTAATTCCGATTTTCGGCCCATTACAATAACTTACCCTACGGGAAGTTAATAATATCATAATATGGCTATTATCTGATATTTTACATAATATATTTAATGGAATTGAAGAATTAACATTAATCGAAAGGAATATAAGAGAGAAACAAAAAGGCTATATAATAGGAAATAAAAATAAGAATAAATTATTTATGTACAAAATTTTGTAAATTATAATGTAGATATTTAAGAAATAAAGTATAAATATATAAAAAAAATTGCCTGCATGGGTTGATGCTCGACAATGAGAGATCACCTTCGAATACTGCTGTGAAGTCTCATTTTAATAGGTTAAAAAAACAATCTGTGTCACGGCAAATTAACAAAAATATATATTTTAATATATAAAAAATATAAAATTGGTCATTTACGTGTACTACATCTAGAGAGACTGTATTTTAAACTGTGTGTGCTGAATTTGAAGCACACCAGCACCATCTGTTGAATGCTGAAAACACTCAAACCGTGTATCGCGTATTTGTTCTATGTTTACCCCCCATGAATGTAGTATACAATGTCCCTTTTCGGCGGCCTATTGTAAATTCATTAAATTTACTGAATGTCTTTTACTGGACAGTTGTAAATAAAAAAGTTAATAAAAAAAAAATATTTTACTTCGTATCAAAAATTTTTCAATATTTACAAGAAATGTTATTAATTTTTCAAGTAACATTAAAGACACCCACACGTTTATTTTGTGATTTGGAAACGTAACAATGACGAAACCGCTACACCTGTTACGTCATATTAATGCTTTAATTGCGTTTTGTGGTTTATTGGATTGTACGATGAGAAATCGCAAGTGTTGAACATGCATCATTTACTTCACGTCGCGGGTGATGCAGGGTATTTTCAACTTTCTTTGAGCGATTTATCTGCATTTTGGGGGGAGAATTATTTAGGAAAAAATAAGGGCTTAATTAAAAGCACCCGGAAACCTCTAACGCAAATTGTGAACCGATTATCCGAAATCGACAAAAGTAATATTTTTTTAGAGTAAAGACACCGAACATAGAATTTTACTAGAACAGAAAACGCCCTAGGATTAGATAATGTGAATGAAACAGACGTTCAAAAGTTCTTTTATAAATCTTATATATTTTCTAATAATTTTCCAAATAATGTTATCTTATTAGACTATAATGAAAAAGCACAAAAAAAAAAAATTAAAAAGGAGTGATTGTAAAGAAGAAAATATGAATGAACTCATTGTATGTATAATTAAAATGACGTCTGAAAAACCTAATTTCACATTTACGACATCTGCAACGGATGTAGGAATATATGTTGGAACTCAAATTTTAGAAGTGCAGATACAAACCAGAACATAGTCATATCTTTCTTATATTGAACTATATATTAAGCTTTCTAATGATTAATTTTTGTTTATATTAATTAGTAATATATTTAGTAACATATGATGTAAAACTTTTATGCCGTTATTGCTTTTAAGGAGGTTGTTCGGTTTTTATTTATTTTTTTTCGATTTGGAGATTTTTTGATATTATGAAAGCTAAAACCCTTAGAATTATTTAAAAAAAATCATCTAAATATCTATTTTTTTGACGAAATATATATATCTCTTTATGTGTGATCCTCTGAAACCGTTTTTTCATCGCTCCGCGAGCTATTGTATGCCAGCTGCTCTCTTTTTCATTATAATACCTCATGCACATGACCTTTTTAACGTGTCAGCATCTTTCAACACCATGGTGTATTTAGTACATTAAATTAAATGGTGTATTTAGTACATTATATTAAAAACTTTAAATACGTTTTTCTCAAATTGACTTTTTTCAATGCGGTGCCATAAATTTAAAAAAAACTACAAGTTGGATCGACTTGCATTTTTTTTTAATTTGTTCACCACAGCAATACCTTGTCCCCCTACCTCAAACAACGTTATAATACGCAAAAAAATTTTGCGAAGCTTTTCGTCCCAATAACAAGGCCTTTTTTAACACTTTTTTTAAAAATAGCTGCCATTTTTTTCCTTCTTGCTTTATTTCTTTCATTTTGGTAGGGGGACTGGATTCAAACTTCTTCTTCAACGTAGTTTTTTTTTTGCTTCGGGCGATGCGCAACGGATTTATCTGTGGCACCGCAAAAGAGATCGATTTTGCAAGGCCGACTTTGGCGCCCCTGGTTAAAAAATGACGGCGAAAAAAAGAAGAAAATTTCGTAATATTCAATGATTTTGTAATTTTTGTTTAAAAAAAACCGCATATCAATGACTCTATGACAAATACATTTCGAGAAAAACAAAAACAAATACTTTGTATTTTTTGTAAAAAAACGAACAACCCCCTTAATGCCGGAAAGAAAGTTTTTAGAAATATGCTGTGTGTGATATCTTCGTATAATGGCCATATTAGAGGTTTTAGGCAAAAAGGTTTTAAATTTACTCTCATTGTCTCATATAACAATCTGTTTATTTTATTATAATACAAATACTGTTTTGGTGTATTATGACCATTTAATGCAGCAAAAGCACATCTACATTCTTCCATCGTCGTGGTTATTTCACGAAGAAGGTCAAGATTTTACATATTTTCCTAACCCATTAGAATTCAAGAAAATGCGTGAATGCCTCGAGAATTTAAAAAGTCCATCCAAAAATTGTAAACACTATCCAATTATTATTGTGGTTTATGCAATTAAATA
Organism: Ctenocephalides felis; assembly: GCF_003426905.1. NCBI lineage: Eukaryota > Metazoa > Arthropoda > Insecta > Siphonaptera > Pulicidae > Ctenocephalides > Ctenocephalides felis. The sequence goes on along the minus strand of NW_020539725.1, from coordinate 3,567,913 downwards.
GTTACCTATTTTTTTAAATATTTGTTTTTAATATGGCTTCGGTGTATAGTAAATTTAAATATATTTTAAAAAGATAATTTGAAACAAGGACGCCGCCAAGCACGTAGATATTATTCGACTCTGAAAGTAGAGTGTGCCGACAATAAAATAAGTGTTTCAGATAATATAATTAAAATATTTAACGAGAGCTATATTTAAAAAGCTTCCTAAAATATACCAACAATGGGAAAAAGAGATACCTATAATCGAATATTATTATTTATTAATTTAGTAACTACACTATTTGGTTAATAATAATAATTATAATTCGAGAGAACAGATAATCATGTATTATTCTAATGTGACAGAGTGAGCGTGAGGCATTTTTCAAGATTAATAAAACTGCACTACACAGCGCCAAAAAAAAAGATCTCGATTCCATTACCGTGAGCTATGAAAATGGTTACATGAATTTTATGAAGTTTATGGAACGAAAAAAGGCCGAGGGAGAGTATCCATTTAAAGTGCAATTTTGAGACGGGTCTCGTCAGCCGTATGAAGTGGCACCAGTGGCATGAATGTAAATAAAAAATAATTGCATGTATTTATTGCCGGAGGAGGTTTCAAGATTTGGCATTTAAAACCAAACAAATTGAGACTGTCCATAATCAGCAGCAAAAAAGATATTTTCCCTTTAATGACACAATTTATTTATTATGGCAAATTGCGAGCTCCAATGCAAGCTGGGGCGGCTCAGTTCGCGAATGCAATTATCTAGCTTCCGCGAGTTTCTGTAAGCTATTATAATGAGCTTAGACAATATAGTAATAATTGAGATAATAGTTAGTATTAGATGATAATTTAGAATTTTGTGCAGACATCCCGGAGATTCTGTAAGTTACTATAATAATTTCGAAATTTGTGCCTGTTTATATCAGAATTCTGATGAATACATCTTTACATAAAACATTGAATTATCAGAATTATAAGGTGGTTTGTATTAGAAATTAAGTTGCTAATTTATTATTATACACGAAGTGATACTCAAGGGAGACTTTCTAATTGCAAACTTGTACAAATTTGAAACTTTTAACGCTGCCAATTTTGGAATTGGGGGACATAAAATAGGAAATGTTTTGTTGAAAAATTATTTAGTGGACTCGCACAAAAATATCGTGAATGGTAGAGGTTTTATATCGAGAAATCGAATGTATGATTATTTGTATCTCACAGCCGAGGACTATGATCAATGATTTGAATCAGTTGTATACTTAATCAGAAAAAATTGACCGAGTTATAACAATTTGTGATGTTTTACATTTAAAAATATAAGAGATACAATGGAAACATAAAACAAAAAATCTAAAAATTCGGTCAATTTTTACTTATGTAGAAAAAATACTTTTTCTTGAATAAATGACTGGATACGAATAACCCTGCTGACTCTGGTACAGAACTAAAAATAGGTTTGTATCCTAACAATAATGTAGTTAAAAATTTTCCTTTCTATATAAAACCCTTCATGTATAACAAGGATATACATATGCTATAGGATTTTTGGGTAAATATGCCATAAAATTGAATAATTTCTTCACTTTGTATAGAAATGAGTGGTTAGATGACATAATCATTGACTCTTATTTAGCATCAATTCAATATAATAAACATGTTATAACTGAATGAGTTATGAATATAATCATATTATAAATAAATATTCATGATTATGATCGTATTATAAAATAATGATAATGATAACTTTGCTATAAAATTATCACCAGGTTTAAAATATCTAGCGTCACATCATATTAATATCAATTCAAGTTCGACGAAACAAACTAAAAATCTACTTGTAAATTGATCGCAAATATATTAAATATGCGCAATTTACCGTTGAATAATTTTTACCGCGCAATTAAATATGCGCAATTTACCGTAAGAATAAAACTTCAGAGGAACAGATTTTTGAATTTTGTCCGGAATGAATCTGAGTCCGGGTACATTACGACTTACAAGTGAGGAAGACGAGTTTGAAATCAAGATTCTGAGCGCTTCAGCACAACAAACTGGGTACTCCGACGCATAGGTCCATACGTAAATTACTACACATATACAGTAGGGAAAAACGGAAACCAGGAGCAAAAATTTCGTTGCAAAGACTGCAATTATGGAACTTGTCAGCCTGATGAAATTGCATGCATCTATAGAAAGAGATTAGGAAGAATGCATCATGGACATCAGGTGTTCAGGCTGTCATGAGACATTTGATAATACAGAAGAGAAGACCGAATATATGCACTTGTCCCATTTTATACATAAATTAAATTAAAAAAATTATTATACATAAATACAATAAATTGTATTTTTCTTTCAATTTCAATTTCGAAAATGAAAAATAACCATTGGCTCGCAGTTTCAATAGATACAGATAGAAACAATTCATTAACATTAATGCTAGAAATCGTAATATGATTTTTAATCAATTTCGTAAAAGCTGTTTAACTTACAAAGAAAGATTGCAATAAATTCCAAGTTTTCATATAATAATTTCTCCTCACCAGACCGATAATTATAGTCGGGGGCTTTTCACAATCAAAAATGCATACTGTTTATTAAATAACACTGTTTTAAATTATATAATGAAAACGAAAATGTAATTCGTGATATGAACATAAACTGAATTCTAAATTATCATTTACCAAATTCAAAAATAATTGTAATGTAAAATTAAAGTCTTCTAGTAATTCACGAATCAGCTGTGGCATGTGTAGTCTCGGGATACACTTTAATTGTGATGAAAGTGTATTTTCACAAACTCATCGCCAGGAGCTTTAGAAAGTCCTAATTTGAAATATTTAAGTAAACTTTGTAAACTGCACAAAATACATAGAACTACATAAAATACTGTCAGCATAAGATAACCAAAATTTTTTATATGAGATAAGAAATTGGCCTGCTGACCTGATCAAATAATCACTGTCTGCCATTCTTCACGGATAGTTACTTAATGGAGGCGTCGCAACATATTTATTTTCTTTCAGTATGCCAAGATAACTGCCAAGATAACTGCAATGCATGTAATGATTGAACGCATTTAGATTACATTACAATCGTTATGAAAATATCTACAATTAAAAATTGGAGGATAATTAGGAAAAATTCCTATTCGATTAAATGATTTAATTATTTGTGTATGCAAAATTTTAATCAGAATACCTTTGAAGACTTTTTTGTCAACGTAAAAAATCAAGGTGAACATAATAAAAATTTAAATCCTTATTCTTGTTTAGTATATGTTTTAAAGAATAATATTCTATAAGTCAATTATTGCTCATCATAATTATTCTTTCATGTCAAATCAGGTATAATCTGGATAAATATTATAATGGCCACAGGCACTTGAAATATTTTTTTAATATTTCACAATATAAAAAATATGCTCTGATGATGAGTTTCAGAGAACCATATAAACTTGAGAAGAATTATTATTTTGATATTCAGCATTATTTTATCAGCATCATTTAAATAATTAATAGTAAACACTTACCTTATGTCTGAATAAAATATTTTTAGTTTTCATTGCCATGCGGTAATATTACTCAAACCTGAGGAGCTTTCTATGCAACTCAAAAAACATCATGCTCTCTTCGAAATCGACCTCCATTAACAATTGGGTGCGAATATTTTTTATTATCTTGGCAAATAACTGAAAACAAATATCTTTGAAATTTCACATAAACACATTAATAAATGTATAATTCATGGATCGTAATTCATTAAGAATACGATCTCCATTACTGTTGACAGAAACATAATAGATCAACACTATTTATTGAACACAGTTAATATTATTAATTGATTTATAATAGTATAGTGTCATAAAAAACGTACCAAGACTAGATGTCGACTTATAAAATTACAATTAAAACTTTTTGTAACACTTCACTAGAATCGAAAGAACCACGCGTAACAAACTGAAGTAACAGATTATTTCTCTTTTGCATCATGTCATGTCGAAAAGGCGGGAAACCCAAACAGAATGCGCGTCTACAGCTACACCGACAAAGATTTACGGCGACGGTTGATATTAATGAATAATGAATTACACACTTAAAATAAATCTTACACGGTGTTTAAAATTTTGATAAAAACATTATCAATTCTAATTTCAAATTCGTACAATAGAAAGAAAAACTACTTTATTATATTATTATCTTCTGTAAGCATGGTACAAGGGTATGATATGATAAACGTAAACCCATACTTTTCTTTTATCTATGTATAAACCCTAGTATATATCCACGTTTATGTTTACTTATCTATGTATATATCATATCTATGTATGAAGCCATAGAGGTTGCGTTTTAAGTACTATATAGCTTCCTCTCTAGGTTATTCTATGTTTTTAATCACATAAAAAAAACACGAAACCAAACTGCCATTTGAAAATGTGTATTGTAGAGTAGTTTGTACTGAAAAATGGCAAACAATATTCAAGTGGCTATTAAATTAAGGCCGTTGATAAAAAAAGAAAAAAAATAAAAACTTAAACTGACTATGGACCTGCTACCTTGCGATTATGATCTAATCAATGAATGTCCTATACATAAGCTTAATTCTGAAACAATCAACGCAAGTTTAATAAAAAAAGTAAGAAGTTTTCAATAATTGAAAAAAGCATATGAAAAAAATATAATTAATCACAACGTAGTTGATGTGAGTATATACTTTGATTTTTCAGAACCATTATTAGATCTATGAATTAACGCCACATAAATTTTGTCAAAATCAAATTATTATATTATATTTGCCAAACATCTGTACGACAAATCGACAAGCAACATTTCATAACCACCATTTACTAACAATAAGTGATGTGCAGTCAACTTTTCAAATATAATTTCTGGAGCCAATTCTCAGATAATGTTGAAACATTTAATGGTGCGTCCCCATTGCACGAATTTGTGCGGCGAATCCTGTTTGCGAGGCTCGCATGCGTTGTCTCTCGTTCGCGGCGCACATTGAGAGCATAGTTAATAAAAGTGAAAGTGAATGTTATTATTATAGATGAATATTTTAATAACATGTATTTATAATGCATTTATATTTCAGCGTAGAAGAAAAGTAATCGGTTTTTGTTCAAGCGTTAGATTTTCGTTCTAGAGTGTTTATTTCCTGGCTTACAATGTGTGACCGCAATTCAAAGTCGGAAATGATTTTGATCGCATGTTGGTTCCTGAGCAAAGATTTTGCAAAGTCTTCTGCTATTATTATGGCGCCTTTATTTAGAATCCTAAGTGATGTACTTAAGTCACTAATTTCCAATGAAAACACTGGACACTTCAAAAACTTTATGAGAATGTTAGTAGAAGATTTTCAAAAACTTATTGGTACGGCAGGGGCAGGGTCCCAAAATTGGAAAAAAGACGTCATTTCGATACTGCATATCAGTCAAGGAGCGTTGTATTAGCAAGGAGAACAAACTATATTATATACAGTATTTTTACACATTTCTTTGGGGGCAAGTAAACCCTCGAACTTATTGTACACACCGGTTGTAATTATAGACACTGATATTATGGGTCACGTTCTTGAATATGAATGGCGAACAAATCACGAAACAGCATTAAATAACTTGAACCAGTTGGAAGGAAGTAAGAGTAGATTTTGCAAATTATTTTTCAACTAAAGACGGAGTGACATGGTAAAATATTTACCAACAAAACGAACATCTTTTTTTAGGCGTGAACGTTCCCCACACAACAAACTTTGCTTCACACAAGGTACTAAATCGTTGTCAAAAATGTGGACCTTAGAATTTTTGCCCTTGCTGTAAAAATATACTTATAGAAGAAAAACCTCAAGCTTAAACCATCTCGTTATTGGGTAATCTTATATATAACAATGGAGCTCTCGATAAAATGATCCGCTAAAACTCGAAAACGGCTAAACCGATTCGGCCAGTCTTAGTCTTGAAAAAATTGTGCTAATCAGTAAGTTGTCGGAAAGGTGAGATATTATTTCAAAATGCTCAGAAACTTTGCATTTTTAATTTGAAAATTTTTTGTAGAAGCGTAATTTGAATAAAACAATTGTTATGTGCCGACACTCTTACCTTTTTACCCTCGCATTTATGCCTCTATGTGCATACTCATTACTCTATGGACTCTACATCTCTTGAGTCCCACTCTACCTTTTGTGGACCCTATATTTCCGGCTGGACAGGGGACCTCTAAAAAGATCACAAGGGACAGTCTCTCTCTGTACGTCAAGAAACACATAACCTTATAGTAATCTTTAATGAAATTCCGTATAATAAGTTCTGTAATAAATTTATAAAACTTGTGTTGTGGTTTGAAATACCTCCATCGCTGAAGGCAAATATATAACATTAGTGGTAGCGCTGGAATTAACTGAAAAATAGGCCTGTATGCGAGGTAAAATTTTGTAAATTTTACAAAATCAAGAAAAACACATAGACGTCATAAAATAAGCGAAGAAAGTATTCCTTATCGGACAGGATCGTATAGCGTGGAAAGCTTGTAGCGAACGGCCAAAGCCGCAGACATCCACAGCGTGTTCGAAGTTCTTTTGACCCGAATTCCACCATTACGGCATAATACACTAAAGGAACGCATTTTGAACGCCATTACAGGACAGTATCATATAAAATATTTCATTAGAGTTATTATATGGTCATTACCAAATTTTAGTCATTCTATTTTTTTCTATATTTAACATAATATAAATTTCCTTGTTATATCCATATTTTCTATATCAAAGTTTCCAAATTAAATAATGTTCTATATTCTATATTATATAGTTCTATGTTATATAGTTCTATATTCCATTTCAATTACTATTTCTACTATTTCCAAATTGATCACACTAATTGCAATTATATTTTTATTATTATACTATATTTTACTATATCCTACATCTTGTTTTCTAAATCTAGACTATAGCTGTGTTTTGTGTGTGAAAGTATCATATTTACTAAATCTACTATTTCTTACAAATTACTATTTCTATTTTCTATATCCTATTTGATCACACATTTTACAACTATATTCTTAATATTTACTATATTCAAAATCAATATTTACCATATTCAAAGCAAATTCTAATTCTACTATATCTTAATTAACTTCCCGTAGGGTAAGTTATAGTAATCGTCCAAAAATCGAACTCTGGTACAAATGTTTACGCAAGTGCGTTTAGACTGTTTATGTACTGGAGCACTTTTCCAATTTTGTGAAAACTATTGAAAAATGTGAAAATGCCGCCAAGCTAAGCACAGTATAAGTGAAAATGTCGCACAGAATTATTTGCAAATGCGTTTAGACTGTGACTATGCGGGAGCACTTTTTCAATTTTGTGTAAATTTCGGAGATCTAGTAAAAAAAACTAAAAAAAAACTAGTGGGGTGGGTGGCATCGTGCCTTAAGGCAAATTGCTGGAACTTCCCGTACCGTAACGAAATGTTCGAGGAATATTGAATGTTTTCAAATTGATTATTATAAATATTGTAACATTGTCTAATATTTATAAGAATTATATAAACTGAATTGCAGAGTTAAAATTATTTGTTTAAAGTATATTAGAACTATAGTCAGAAATAAAAATAAAATCTGAATTATTTTCGATATACAAAAAGTTAAAAAAAAAAAAAAAAAAAAATGGATCAAAATTTTTTTTTCTAAAATCAATTATTTTGTTAAGACAAGCAGAAAGTTCTTTGAATCAATTGAATCGGACGCCTAGTTCTCTCAAAAACTGCCATTTTTTGTACATTTAGCTCTGTATCTCCAAAATGGCTGGGCCTGCCTTTGCGAAAAACTAATAACCCCTTCTCCCAATCATTACTAATTGAAAGTTTTTTAGATCATTCAAATCGGATGCTCCGTTCTCTCAAAAACTCGATTTCTATTTTCTGCACTCTTTGCTCCTTATCTCCGTAACTGCTGGACCTGCCTTTGCCAAAAACTAATCAGCACATCTCCTTATCAATAGGAATCGAATGTTTTTTAAACCATTCAAATCGGTTGATCCGTACGCCCGAAAACGTGGGCGAAAATTTGTATCCATACATACATACACACACACACACACACACCATTTTTTCTGAAGTATGCCAAAACGTTCAGAAACCTTCAAACGTCGAGAAATGTGAAAATTTTCAATTCGATTTTCGGCCCATTACAAACTTACCCTACGGGAAGTTAATAACATTTGGCGGTCAACATATCATTAGACATTAGACATATGCATATCAAATTATCAGATATTTTATAGAGATTTTACAATAAGTATAAGTTTTGTTAACATTCCTATGGGTTCCGTACCAGTGTTTATCCGTTAGACGACGACGCGGCTTACGCGCTTCGATATTCAGTCTCTATGCATTTAAAGCAGTACGATTGCTTTGAAAAAAAGTTCAGAATTTCCAAAATATTTCAAAATAAATTTTTCAACAAAAAGTAAGTTTCTGTCAAAAATTTATAGTTTCTCAAAAATCAATTTTATCAGAGTAAATTTTTTTCAAAAATGTTAATCTTTTTAAAAAAAAATAATTTCTGGTACGGGAAGTTCCAGCAATTTGCCTTAAGGCACGATGCCATGCGCCCCACTAGTTTTAATCTCATTTAAACAATTTTACTAATCTCATATTAAATGTGTAGGTCAATATATTGAATGTACAACAAAGTGAACCAGCAGAGCTTCGAGTATCCAAATCAGAGAATCATTAGCAGATCCAACGAGTCCAATTTTAAAAAATTATTCTACGAGTCCATTTTTAACTTCCCGAAGTTTGTTTTCATCAAAAAAATCCGATTCGCTAATTTTATGTTTTCTCGACGTTTCAAGCCATTCTGAATCAAATGAGACCAAATTTGGAAAAAGTATGTATGTGTGTGTGTGAACAGATTTTTTGCCGTAAATCGACGTTTTCTCGAAAACGGCTGGGCCGATTTCAAAAATTTAAAAGCCATTCGATGTATCTCGACGAGGACTATTGTTTGTCAGTTTTGTGCGACGATCGGCCAAGCCGTTTCTTTATAAATCGCACAAACTTGCGATTTGTGAAAAATTTTTTGTCTACGTTTTAGCCCGCAATTCTGAACCGATTTTGAAAATTCAAAAACCATTTGAAAGATATTGGTTGGGAATCGTGCTGATTAGTTTTTGGTTGAGATCGGCCGGGCCGTTCTCTTGTAATAAAGTTTAAAAAAAAAATTTCGACGATTTTTATGATTATTTTTTTGACGGTAGATACCATAGTCTTCTAGATCATACTAAAATATTACGGCCCTACGACAAATGGTTTAGCTTTAAAAATTCGTCAAAGTTTACAAAAATTGGTATCGTTTTTTTGACATTTGTCAAAATTAGACCTTTGATCGACGTTTTCTCAAAATCGCCTGAACCGATTTCAGAAATTTAAAAGCCATTTGATGTATTTCGTCGAGGACATCATTTGGGCGACGATCTGCCAAGCCGTTTCTTTGTAATTTGAAAAAAAGTGTTAAACTTTTTGTCCACATTTAAGCTCATCCTACCAAACCGATTTTAAAAAATCAAAAACTGTTCGAAAGATATTAGTTGCGAATGATACTGATTAGTTTTAGGTGAAAATCTACCGGCCCGTTTTCTTCAGTATAAACTGTTGAAAAAAAATTCAAGCCTATTACGGCCTTACGACTAATAGTTTGATTTTAAAAATTCATCAAAGTTTGAGAAAATGAGTGGTTCTTTTGACATTAATTAAAATTAAAATTAGACTATTTACTTGGTATAATGATAGTGTACTTGGTCTTGAACATAATAAACCATTAAAGTCCTGGAAACTGGTTCAATTATAAAAATTATTGATTTCTGAAAATTTACTTTTAGAAAATACTCCGAGTTAATCTGTTTATTTGTTTTCAATTATGTGTAATAAATCCACTCGGAATACTTATAATCACTCATAAATTAAATTAGTTTTTATTGATTAAGTCGATTATTTACTTATATCGGGAAGTTCATGTAACTTGCCTCAAGGCTAAATACCAAACCAACTAGTTGAATATTGTTCTACGATTAGTCTCAGAATCAGGTAACCAATCACTTTACTAGTAGACTCAGTTTTCAATAGAGTTAATATTTTACCAATTCCTTCTATCCGAAATACAAAATTTTCTTCGACTCCTTCCATTCCATCTTCCTCGAACACTCATCCACCATGGCTTCAAAGCTCAAAGAAGTTAGAGAAATGATTTTTTCATTTGATGGCTCTAGCCAAGATAAATATACTCGTTTCATTCGCAATTGTAATTTTGCTTTTGATCAATTACATGAAGACTATCATACTGCACTTCTCGACTACATTGTACATATTAAAATCGAGGGCATAGCCATGCAGGCTATACAATACAAATCTTTCAAAACGTTCGATGAATTAAAAAGCGAGTTAGATAATTTATATTTGGATCAAAGATCTATTTTATCTTTACAAACTGATTTCAATAAATGTAGACAAGGACATAACGAAAACGTACATTCGTACGAAGCTACTATTAGGAAAAATAATAAACCTTCCACAAACTCAACAATTTCTGATCTTTTAAATGATCAAGCGCTTCTCATTTTTCAAGAGGGTTTGAATCCTAAATTAAAATATTTAATTAAAGCTAGACAACCTTCTACTTTGCAACAAGCAAAAACTATAGCTATTGAAGAAGAAACATTAATGACTTCAAGCTTTTCTTATAGTAAAGATTTTAAACCTTTTAAGCATCATTTTCCTACGTATCCAACTAAACCTCTTCAAACACCTAAAATTGAAATTCCTATATGTGCTTATTGCAAAAATAAAGGTCATATAATTCAAGATTGCCGCAAGCGAGCTTTTAATGAACGTAATAAACTAAAAGTAAATTCTGTAGATAGGGAAACTCCTAGCTGTAGCACAGCTCAAGTTAGTGAGGCCAGTAAGTTGAGAGAAGCTCTGCTTTCTTGTTTAAATAATCACAATAATTTAGCTTTCATTAATTTACATAGCATAGACGCAAGTTCAGATAAAATAAGTTTATTAGTAGATACAGGGGCCAAAGTTAGTTTAGTAGAAATTAAAACTTTAGCAGACAATGTTGATATTAGGCATAGTTTCGATGATAAAATTATTTGGTGTGTCGGGTACATCAATGAACACCATCGGTAAGGCAGATTTAAGATTTAAGTTAGGCAATAAGTTGGTTAGTTATACTTTCAATATAGTAAGAGATGATCTTCCAATATAGGGAGATGGCATTCTAGGCATTGATTTTTTGAAAAAGTTTCGCGGTAATGTAGATATAAATAATTCTAAATTAGATTTTCAAGACCTTGACTCACTTTTATTGCATTACCCATCAATTAATTTAAAATCCAGGTCCGAAACCATAGTGAAAGTTAGTACAGATTCGAATTCAGTAGGAGTCATAGAAAAGTCAGAAATAAGCAATGGGGTTTTTATTGCAAATACTTTAGTTTCTCCTGTTAACCTAGAATGTATTGTAAATATAATTAATACAAATCAACATATAGTTAAATTAGACTCTCCTAAGTTTAAGGTAGATAAGATACCAGACCCCATAGCTTTAGATAAGATTAATGTAGGTAAATTCATAAACATTTGCCAAAATTCAAGTTCAGATAGAATTAAGACAATCTTAGATAGTGTTAAAAAGACACATTTGAATAAAGAGGAGTTGCATTCCCTTACTAATATTTGCACTAAATTTAATGACGTTTTTTTTATAAATGGAGACAAGCTTCCTTTTACTACCTCAATTTGCCATAAAATTAATACTCCTTTGGGGCTCCACCCATTAATGTAAAACCATATCGTATTCCTGAAGCTCATAAAAAGGAAGTAGATAGGCAAGTGCAAGAGATGCCTGACGATAACATTATCGAGCGTAGTACGAGCCCGTGGAATGCTCCTATATTACTAGTTCCCAAGAAAAGTGATAATAATGACCAAAGGTGGCGATTGGTTGTTGATTATCGAAAATTAAACAATTCAACTATTGGCGATTCCTTTCCTTTACCAAATATAACGGAAATTTTAGACCAGTTAGGTAATTCAAAATATTTCTCTACTCTAGACCTCGTCTCAGGTTTCATCAGATCCCAATGAGTGCAGAGGATAAGTCAAAAATAGCTTTTTCCAAACCTTCTAGCCATTTCGAATTTAAACGTATGCCGTACGGTTTGAAAAATGCACCGGCTACGTTTCAATGCTTAATGAACTCTGTATTAACCGGGCTACAAAGAGTAAAATGTTTTGTTTATCTTGATGATATTGTAATATATTCAAATACTTTAAAAGATCATGACGATAGACTTTGTGAAATTTTGGAAAGACTTAGACAAAATAACTTACGGTTACAGCCAAACAAATGTAATTTCTACTGTAAAGAAGTATACTATTTAGGGCATATAATCACTCCCGAGAGAAAAAAACCTGACCCCTCCAAAATAAACGCAGTTTTAAATTTTCCTATTCCAAAAAATTCTAAAGATATTAAATCCTTCCTAGGCCTTGCGGGTTACTATAGGCGTTTTATTAACAACTTTTCTTAAACTTCCAGACCCCTTAGTAATCTATTTAAAAAATATGTTACATTTAATTTGACCCCGCAAGAACAACTTGCATTTGAAAATTTGAAATCTGCTTTAATTACTGCACCAGTTCTTATTTATCCAAACTTTGAAAATCAATTTAATTTAACTACTGATGCTTCAGGCAAAGCTTTAGGTGCTATTCTCTCCCAGGGTGAGATTGGCAAGGATTTGCCCGTTGATATGCCAGTCAAACTTTAAATAAAGCTGAATTAAATTATTCTACTATTGAAAAAGAGTTACTTGCAATCGTATGGGCTGTACGCCACTTTAGACCTTATATTTTCGGCGTGAAGTTTACAATCGTTACAAATAATAAGCCTCTCACATTCCGTTTAATTTAAAAGATCCAGACTCACGTTTAATGCGTTAGCGAATTAAACTTGAAGAATTTAATTATGAAATCGTTTACAAAAAAGATAGTAGCAATACTAACGCAGATGCGTTGAGTCGTATTTATAACGTTATTACTAATGATATTAATAATTTTAGAGAAACACTTTCTTCTCAAATAATCACAAATCCTAACATAATTGAAGGAAGTAACGATAATTTTATTTCGTTAGGCAAACGCTCCATTTGCATCGATACCCCAAAAACCTTCCTAAGCTCCCATATTTTATTTTCAAAAATACAAAGTACATATAATAGAACAAATGAATTAATTGCTCAAAATAAAGGGGTAGGGGATATAGCATATGTTAAAGATAAAGATATTTTTATATTTTATTTAATTACAAGAAATACTGAAAACGACTTAACTAATTTTGAGATCTTATTCACTACTATTACTAAGTTAAAAGACTTATGCTTACAATTAAATGTAAAGGAATTATCAATACCAATTCTCGTTAACGAGACTGACAACTTAGACTGGACAGAAGTACGTTCCATGCTACGATATATTTTTAAAAACCATGACATTACCATTTTTATTTACAATTATCCTCTTGAACATATATTAACAGATAACGACAAACTTGAATTATTTAATGAATATCATACTAAGCCACTTGGTGGACATCAAGGTTTTAAACGTACTTTAAAAAAAATTCTCATTAAATATAACTGGTCTAAAGTTCAATGCGAATTTCGAAAATTTATTAAAAATTGTGACTTATGTCAACGCAATAAAAGTTATCACTTGAATGAACATCCCATGATCATTACAGATACTCATTCTAAGCCATTCGAAAAATGTTCCCTCGATATAGTAGGGCCATTAATGGAGACTTCTAGGTTTAACAAATATATACTAACATTTCAGGATTTGTTAACCAAGTTTAGTAGAGCAATTGCTATTAAAAGTCAGGATGCCGAGACTATTGCTAGAGTTTTCGTAGAAGACATTATCTGTAATTATGGCATTCCAACAAAATTATTAACTGAACAGGGCACTAACTTCCTTAGTGCTTTATTTAAAAATACTTGTAAGATACTTAAAATTTCTAAAATCCAAACCACTGCGTACCATCCGCAATCTAATGGCGCATTGGAACGATTCCATCGTACTTTAATCGAGTATATAAGAAATTTTGTCAAACCTGATCAGTCGGATTGGGATAATTGGCTGCCTTATGCCATTTTCACTTTTAACACCACTCCACATTCAGCCACTGGTTTTAGTCCATTCAGACTTATTTTTAGACATAACCCTGAAATCCCATTCTCTCTCCACAAAGCTCCTGATCACCAATATACATATGACAATTATGCCAAAGAACTTAAACATCGAATTCAATCCGCAAACCAAATCGCCCGAGAAAACCTCATCCTAAATAAACACCTATCCAAAAAATACTATGATCAAAATTCAAAGAAATCTGAGTTTAACGTTGGTGAATTGGTTCTATTAAAGAATGAAACTATTTATAGAGGAAAATCTAAAAAATTAATTATGCCATGGATTGGTCCATATGAAATTATTTATAAGGACTCATCTGTTAATTATACTCTGCTTTGTGGAAAGAAATCTTTGAAAGATCATGTAAATAGGATAAAACCTTTTATACAATGATTATAATTCTATTTAAAATGTATATTATTTTCTATTCTTATATGTGTTAATTTTAATTCTATTTTCTTTCTTATTTCTATTGTTAATGATTGATTTTATACTAATTTTCATTTCTACATTGTACTAATTTTAAGCATTGATTTTGGAATATTTAGTCTTAAGTGTTGTTTTAATTCATAAATATCATTTTCTTGATCATTTTCATTGTATTAACATATTATTGATTTCCATTTTTCTATGTGTCGTTTTTATGTTCTTTGTGAAATTGTTCTTTTCTTTTACTATGTACTTTGTTTCTATATTATGTTTTTCGATTATAGTTCATAATTTATTGTAAAATGCCTGAATTTGGTAATGAACTATAATCTCCTGAAGGGGAAATGTTATGCGCCGACACTCTTACCTTTTTACCGTCGCATTTATGCCTTTATGTGCATACTCATTAATCTATGGACTCTACATCTCTTGAGTTCCACTCTACCTTCTATGGACCCTATATTTCCGGCTGGACAGGGGACCTCTAAAAAGATCACAAGGGACAGTCTCTCTCTGTACGTCAAGAACACATAACCTTATAGTAACCTTTAATGACATTCTGTATAATAAGTTCTGTAATAAATTTATAAAACTTGTATTGTGGTTTGAAATACCTCCATCGCTGAAGGCAAATATATAACACAATGGGGGTCTGGAATTAAAAAGGTCCACCACTAGTGTGTGAAAAACCAGTAAAGTTAAGCATTGTTTATCAACAATATTTGAAAGTAGAGGGAGAAAGATATACAACCAGCTATAACCTTGATTATCATGACTTTGCTATCGGGATATAAACGGTAATCTTTGAAAATCCATAATAAAAGTATTTTCTTCCATTGGTAGTTTTTTAGCATTAGGTAAAAATGTAATTATTTTTAAAATACCTTTAATATTAAAATAAGACATCAAACATGTTTGCCACCTGGCCGTTCCAAGTTATCCCGCCTATAGGGTAAAAAAGTCTAGATAACAAATTTTGGAAAGACAGCGAAAAAGCACATTTCTACAATGATGAAGTAGCTAGCAGTTTTACTGAACGTACTCATATAATTGTTCGTTTGAAATGTGTTATTTGCTGTGATATAATTGTTTTGGTTTTCACAATATAGTTTATATTTGCTCAAAGTCGAAAGACCAAAAAAGACTAGGATTGGATAATACCATGCTTTCTATAGAAAGTGTATAAAATTTCCAGTTTGATTGTATTGATAAAATATAGACAAACTAATGGGGTTCATTGTTTTTATAATACCTTATTGTATATAGCATTCAAACAGCACATCCTTATACACTTAAAGTATTAATATTTTCGACTCTCTAGAAATTGTTTTGAATATACCTTTACTTAGCAAAACAACGTTTGCCGGGTCGGCTAGTTGATAATAATAATCCAAAGGTCCTGAGAAAATTTTGGCACTTAATTATAAAAAACCGAGGAAGGAAAGACCAGCCAGCAGATTTCTAGAGCATGAAGACCATAAAAGACCTTTTGGTCAAATGGATAGAAGTGCAAAAATTCGTAAATGTTTACTTTCCAAACAACTTGAGGCTGAGAGGTTAAGAAATTGTACAATGACAAGCTTGACAGCTTGCCTATCTATCATTTGCTGTCTTAAAGAAAAGAGTAAAATAAACAACTATCGACAGTGGATATATATGGATTATGAATTGTATTTTATAAGTGTATAATTGTGATGTAACTATAATTACAAAATGTACAATAATAAAATCATATTTAACTATAAATCTGTTTTATTAATATAAATATACGAAAATTTATATAAATTATAAGCTACGGCCCGAAAAACTTATAAATTCGCTTAAGTTGTCTATTAACTCATCAGTTACCGAGTTAACAATTTTTTTTTCTTCAATGACTTTTCTTCTGGCCTCACACATTACATTCATTAATTGGTTTTCTACTATTTTCCTGGTGTCGTCATCGAACCACTCTAGACTTTCGGGCATATATTGGTTAAAATATAAATATAAATAAATATAAAAAATATAAATATAAATATAAAAAAGATTTTGTTCACTAGGGTTATTACATTCTATTAAAAACTGCACCAATTGAGTTTTTGACATTTTGTGGAGATATGAAATTACAATTAAATTTAAATCTAAGGAGAAAATTTATTTGGAACTTCATCATTCCTGATGTTTCAACACCAATCTTGGATGCAGATTTTCTGACGCATTGTGGACTCATCGTTGATATAAAGAAGTTCAGACTCATTGATGGAACAACAAATTTACTAACAAAGACAGTCTGCAGATGTACTGACCACCACAAGAAATTAAGCACACGATGATACATTATATCACAACAACTACTGGACCGCCTGTCAGATCGCGACCTAGTCCTTTGAGCCAGCAATGTTAAAAAAAATCTAAGGAATTCCAGGACATGATGCAGCTAGGAATAGCACGACCGTCAAATAGCCCTTGGTCTTCACCATTGCATCTCGTCAAGAAAAAAGATTATGCGTGGAGACTCTACAGAGATTTTAGAATTCTGAATAATAGAACCATTCCTTATAGATGCGTCTCATATCTGATTACTCGCAGAATGCAGGCTCAAATTTTTTCTATTTAAAAAAGCATCTGATTACTCGCAGAATT
>NW_020539725.1:3513823-3550511 GCF_003426905.1 Ctenocephalides felis | reverse complement strand
CTGGAGTTGATAATATGATACAATGCGGCACCCACAAATAATAAATTTGATTAGAAAACGCATTACGTTCTAGTTCATCGAAAATGATCTCTAAATTTACAAAAAAAAAATATTTAGGATCTATCCTTAAAATGAATTGTCGTGTCATTTCATCGAGTTTAAAATTTTTACATTTTGAAAAATTTGCCGCCCCCTAAATTATGCCGCCCTAGGCCCGGGTCTCACGGGCCTTTGGGGTAATCGGGCACTGTTTATATTAGAAATTCATGTTATTTGTTAATAAATATGTTTAAAAGATGAATTTGGTTATAATTCTTCTCCCCTAGAACCTAACTATATATTTCAAATTAAGGCGGCACTCTAAAACATATTGGTAGAGTGGCTTGGCACACTACGGTTAAAAGCTTGCCGACCCCTGCTATATACTATACCAGGCATCGGCAACCTACGGCACGCGTGCCAGGCTTGACACGTGATGGGGTTCTGAATGGCACTCTATAAAGTAATCAGAAAAATCGCAAATATCGATAATCGCTCGTTCAGTTTCTTCCAATGAAATAGGCAGGACGAATGATCCACTGTAAGAGAATTATTGTCGTACACTGGAGGGTGTCGCTTCCGATTAGAACAAACGTATCTAATAACTGTTTTATAAATATTTCTTCAAACATAGTCCTTTTGTTAGGTAATTTATAGTTTTTATTATTAATCAATTTAACTGTCTTCCATAGTTGTCCAATATTGGTCTCTTTGTTTAACTCGCTGACAAATTTTATCCAACTTTCTTTCTAACTCTTTTTAAATATTAATTTTGACCTGGCATTCACTTTGTTATATTTTTGGAAATTTTGGAAGTTATTATTTCTTATATATTTTTTATACGCTTTTCTTCTTCCAAGAAATATTTCCTGACATTAATTATTCCACCATATTGCTGGCGAATATTTCCTGATGTATATAGCTTTTTGTTTTTTAATGCAGAATTCATTTGCAATATTTATTATTCTTATAAAATCGTCATATAAGCTTTCTATTCTTTGATTCGTTGTTATGTTATCCATCATTGATTCTATTAAGGATGAGTATGTTTTCCAATCCACATTTTTTGTATTCCATTTAGTCGAAGGATTTATGTAAGAAATGGTGTTCAACATCATCTCCAGTGTTATAATAATTGGGATGTGATCCGATCCTAGTGGTTTGTGAATAACTTTCCAATCTGCTCTCATTGCTACACTTGGGGTGCATAAGGTTAAATCTATGGCCGATGATTTTTGGAAAGGTTTTTCGATTGTGGTATGTGTTCCATCATTTAGCATAATAAGATTGGCTTCTTATATTAAGTTATATAACACATTTCCTCTGTTATCGCATGTTTGGCACCCCAAGCCGTATGATGCGCATTAAAATCTCTAGTTATAATGCATGGGAACTTTATCTGTTGTATAATATGTTGTAACTTGGTGATCAATATTATTGTTAGGGGCACAATATATACTTGCTATCGTTATTGTAACTGGTGAGTTTATCTGAATCACAAATTTGAATTTTGTGGTTGTTATTTTAATCTGAATTTGTTGAACGAAATACTATTGTTTATCAATATAGCTGATCCTCCGTAGCCATCAATCTCATCTTTTACAGATGGTAGTTATTAAAATTGTAGTAAAGATTTTTGTTTAGCCATGTCTCTGAGAGACATGCTATCAATATTTGTTATCAATCATAAAGGATTCTATGCTGCCTATGTTACTATGTAAAGATCTACAGTTTAGTTGTAAAATTTTTATATTACCATAATCGATTTTATTTTGAACTATAAAAGTAAGTTTAGCAAACGTTAGAATATCGCAGATATCCTATATGTTCCGGTGTCATTATTACTAGAATTAAGTTTGTTTTGTGTTTCTCCTTCACTTAATTTATCAAAAACAAAATCTAATTTTCTTTTAATGAAAGTCATCGTTTCGTCCTTGTCTTCATTTGATCCGTATCTCTATCTTCCAGATTTTTATAATGTTCATGAGGTCTCTTCTCAAAGGTTTCTCCGATCTTCCATAATATTTGTGTTTCTGTTAATGTGAATCCTGTTACGTTACGTGGAGTTCAATCTCTCTTCTGTCTATTCTCATGTCACTTGACTGATTCCCAAGGTTTCTATTATAGATGTTTCTGCTGTTAATATTCATTATATTATTCGATCGTATAACTCTTCCTTTTCTTTCAATCAGAAAGTATATCATATCTATTAATACTTGAATGGACTGAATTATTTCTTATATTACTAAGAATTTCTGGGAAGTGGCTTTGGTAGGACTTATAATGACTGAATGTGCTGGCTGCTTTGGCATATCTATTGTTTTGGATGATCTTTTTCGTTTCTATGTAAGATGTGTTTTGTAGAGCCATAATTTCTTTTATTCTTTTGTTCTTCAAGCATACTTCGCAATTTTTATCATCTGCTCGATGATTATCGTGACATAAGCTACATAATTCTATGTCACTTTTGCATGCTTCTATCTTTTGTTCTTCTGTGCATTTTTTGCATCTTTCCTTGCTTTTGCATTGAGATTTTATATGGCCAAATCTCCAGCAATTATGACATTGTATAAGTCTTTGAATAAATGGTGAAACTCGGCAACTGACTGAATGAATGAAGACTCTTTCTGGTAACATATTTCCCTTAAATAATATTTTAACTCTCTGCGAATTTGTTTTTGTTGACTCATTGTTCTTACTCTTTAGGTATCTAATGCTTATAATTTCGCTTTCACTTCTAATGCTGCTTAAATTTCTTCTTCGTCCAGGCTTGGGTCAATGTTAAATATAATCCCCAATCTTACTAATTTGTGCCTTAGTATGTATGCATTAATATTAAAAACATCCAGCATTTCATCCCTTATAACTTTATTTGCGCTTTTGTAGTTGTTAAATATTATTTTTATTCTATTTTTGCCAATGGAACTAATGTCTTCTATTTCTTTACTGATATTAATTAAATTTTTATGAAAAATTCTACCCACTGCCATCGGATGTAATCTACCAATATTTTTGTTCTTACTTTCCTCATGTAAAATGAATGGGCCTTCGTCTGTATCCTGATAGTATTTCAGTTCCTTCATAATTTCATCTGCTTTAGTCGTGACGTTTTCCTTCACCCACATGTTGTACCAATTAGTTTTGGGGTCACTGATTTCATTTGTTATAATACTGTTTCCATTCGTTTGTACTGAATTTACGCCTGATATTGAGTCTGTTTTTAACTTTTTATTTACACTTTCCGCTACAATGCTACTGTTTAACTCACTACTTTTCATTAGAATTATCACTTGCTTCATTATTTACCGAATTATGTGCTACATAATGTGTGTTTTTTTCCTCTTCATATTCACTCGCACTATCTGTTTCAAAATCAATATCTGATAAGGGACTGCCGCCGGGGTCCGGCGGCTCACTATCGGTGTCCATGATTTGTTATGTAACTTACACTTCACAAAAATAATTCAATTTCTACCTGCGGACGATGTGCTCCTCACGGCTGCCGAAACTCGACTGTACTAAATAAATTTAAAACTATGTTTCAGCAAGTTATGCAACAGAATGGCATGATAATAAACATGCTTTGTGTATTAGTAAACAAAATCAAATAATGGGTAATTTTATTCGAGTAGCATTATGGAATGCCAATGGGCTATCTCAACATAAGGACGAATTAAAAGATTTTTTAACACATAATAAAATCGATGTACTATTAGTGAGCGAGACTCATTTCACTCACTATTCTAATTTTGTCATTCCTTACTACACGACGTATCAAACTCCTCATCCCAGCGGTAATACGCACGGTGGCACAGCAATTATTGTTAAGTCAAACATCTCACATTATCCGTTGACTAATTTTAGTGAAATCTGCATTCAAGCTACTTCAATAAAAGTGATTTTTTTATGATCTAACAATATCTGCAGTTCACTGCCCACTAAGACATAGCATTCAAGACGAACAGTTCCAAACATTCTTTAAAACTTTTGGACCTAATTTTTTTATCGGTGGTGACTTCAATAGCAAACATCCTTATTGGGGCTCTCGACTAGTGAATCCTAAAAGCAGAGTATTAAACAATATCATCCAACAGAATAATTTTAATGTAGTTTCTACAAGTTCACCTACTTACTGGCCTAGCGTTCCGGCACGCATACCAGATCTATTGGACTTTTTTATTTTTTTCTGGAATTAGTAAAACATACGTTGAAGTCGGGCCTAACTTTGACTTATTTTCAGACCACTCTCCAGTAATAGCTTCGATAAATTCTACTTATATATCTAAAACCAAATTTCCTGTGCTACACAAAATAGTACCAACTGGAACTTATTTCGGCACACTATAGATGGTAAAATTAGCTTAAACACTAGACTTAAATCTCCTACTGACATAGAGAAAGCTTTGAATAATTTGGTAGAAACTTTACAACATTCAGCTAAATGATCTACCCCTGATCACATTAAAACCATAAAAGTACCCTCAACTACTTTAGAAATAAGAATATTAATTTCTCAGAAACGCGTGGCTCAAAGGGCATGGCAAAAATCACATTATCCTTCAGATAAGAGAACTTATAATAATATAAGCAATACTCTAAAACGAAAAATTAAAGTAATTTTAATCACTACGTTAAAAATCTTAACAGATCCGACAATTCAGCCTGGAGGCCATGCAAGAAAAGACCGACTGTTGCAAACTTACCTATCAGAATAAATTCGAGCAATAATTCATGGGCAAGAAGTGAATATGAAAAGGCCGATCTTTTTTCAACTTATTTGTGCTCTGTTTTTTTGCCTAACATATCTAATCCTACTATTCCTTTGCAATTGTCTGCAGATAAATCTATAAGCACCCAGAACCTTTCTACTAAATTATTCACTGTCAAAAGAGTCTATAGATCTCTATTCAGGCCTTAAAAAAACAAAAAGTCACCTGAAATTGATCATATTTCTTCAAAATTTTAAAAGAGCTTGCCAAAAGGTATATTCCTATAATATATATTTTTAATTCTATCATTAGACTCAGTTATTAGCCATCAGCTTTCAAAACAGCTGTTATTAAAATGGTTCCAAAAATGGGTAAGTATTCAAAGCTAGTAAGTTCTTACAGACCTATTAGTCTCTTACCAAATTTATCTAAAGTGCTTGAGAGATTGATATTGGAAGACATTCTTGCAGTTAATAATATCATTCCTGAACATCAATTTGGGTTCCGCAAAGGACACTCAACAATGCCAGCAGTGCCATAGATTTGTCGACACTATCAACAAAGCATACGAATCTAAAGAATATTGTTCTGCAGCATTCCTTGACGTAAGTCAAGCTTTTGACAAAGTGTGGCACGAAGGACTTATTTATAAGATACAAAAAATATTGCCAGCATATGCTAAATTCTTTGAATCTTATTTGAGCAATAGACAATTTAAAATCAGAGTAGATATGGCATTAACCCCACCTAATATTATGAAAGCTGGTGTTCCTCAAGGCAGCGTGCTAGGTCCTTTTCTTTATGTATTGTATACCCACGATTTTCGACTGGACTTAACTCAACAATAGCAACTTTCGCCGACGATAATGCCATTCTAGCTGTAGATAAAGATCCAATTAGAGCTTCACATAAATTGCAATCCCACCTCAATATTATTGGAGACTGAACAAATGCATGAAAAATTAAAATAAACGAATTTAAATCCCAGCACATATGCTTTACTGTGAGAAAAGATGCATGCCCATCAGTATATTTCAACAATGAACAGCTACCACAGTCTGAATCCGTGAAGTATCTTGGAATTCATCTAGATAGGCGATTGACTTGGAGAACACATATAAAATATAAAATTCAACAAATTAGATTGAAATCCCAAAATCTTAACTGGCTTATTGGGAGAAAGTCAAAAATGTCTATGGAAAACAAAATACTTATTTATAAGACAATACTCAAACCGATCTGGACATATGGAGCCGAATATGGAGCAGCGCTTCGAAATCTAACATTGCAATGATTCAAAGAATCCAGTCAAAAACACTTAGGACAATAACAGACCCTCCTTGGTATATCTCAAATTATATAATTCATAACGATCTCCAAGTTCCATTTGTTCAAGATGTAATTAATAAGAGAAAAGACACCCACTTGTTATATCTTTGCTCAAGGCACCGCCAATGAGAAGACTTAAACGAAAATGGCCCACTGATACATCTTAGCACTTATTTGTAAATCTCTATTCACAACGGCGGTATCCTCATCATAATTTCTGTCATTGGAAAATTCCATTTTTCGAATAGAGAATGTCCTATTCGGCGATAGATGAACTATTTTGTGGCCGATACCTTCAGTGTCCAATAGGAAAGCCTCCATTTTATCACGTAAATATCAATGCGTACTTTGATTTTGGAAGCCTTCAGTTTTTATTTTGTGAACAGCTATTGTGTATATATAGTGGCGTGTATAAATGATTAGTTTAGGAAACGCAGTTCAGTAATCTTAAAATATTCAAATTTCTGAAAAAATTTAAATATGTATTTTTTTCAAATTTTCGTGATTTTATCTGAAATATCAAAAAATTCAAAATTTCCAAAAAATTCAAATCGTTTTATTTCAAAAATTTCGAAATTAGCAAAAATACTCAAAATTAAAAAAAAAATTGCGACCCTTATTAATATTTTTATATCAGTATTAATTATTCGATAAAGATACTTATTTTCAAAATCAATAATTGTTGTATTAAACTCAAGCATTTTATTATCGTTTAATTATTATTATTTCATTTAATCCTAATCAGATGCGATACATATATATTTTTGTTTACAATTCTTACAATTCTCTGTTTGTACACTTATGAGCATTGGTGTATTTTAGACCTATAAAATATGAATTGTGAAATTTACAGTATATATTTATAATAATCTGTTTACTATTACTATTAAATATAATCATAAAATAAGTGAAAATCTGACGCAAAATTCTTGCTCACTTTACGACAGAAATCCTGTTACATGGAATACTGGCGTCGTGTGCACCGGACTAATAGGAGCTAGCGCGCAAGGCTGTACCTATGACGGTCATAACGCGCGAAATTTAAACAAAAGAAAATTAGGTATTTTTCTTTACATATATTTTATGTTTTTAGGACTTTTTTGTTTGTGAAGTATTTGCACTTTTTAACAAATTATCTGTTCTTTTTAACGTTTTAAATTTTTGTATTATTTCATCCTTCTAAATTTGTCATTCCTTTTAAATTTATCATTTAATCGCGTGTTCCTGTGCTTTTAGTATGTTCTTAGTTTTTAAGATTTTAATATGTTGATGTTAGTCATTAAGTAATTAATATTAGTTAGTTATTTCTGCTTAGTTTAGTTAAATACTTCTGTTGTTTTCTCCACTTAGATCTTTCGTTTTTGAGATATTATTTATGAATAATTATAAGGTGACCATACGTCCCGGATTGGCCGGGACAGTCCCGATTTTTGTCTTGCATGCCGGCTCTTCCTAAAAGCAATATTCGTCTCGGTTTTAGGTGTTTTGTCCCGGATGGTCCCGGATTTTTGAAAATGTTTTGATTGCCAATATATTTTTAAATATATTTCAACTAGAAAATTTGAACCGAAAAAATGTGCATACAGAGTTTTTAGCTCACCAACACACACCCCTTCCCCCCGCTCTCACACACATTCTAATTCGTCCCGGATTTCATGCAAAAAAATATTGTATGTAAAATATTTCATGTAAAAAATATATGGTCACCTTAATAATTATGGAACTATAATACTTATAGTTATGTATAATAATTATTATATTTTCAAACATTCCATAACTGTAAGGAAATAATAATGTAATTATAATTGTTGATATAAACATAATTTTAATTGTTCTTTAAACATATGTAATATCTTTGAAAATATATATTTTGTATTTGGCATGATTTGTTCTTATTTTCAATATTATACGTACCATATACGTACTATATACCAGGCATCGGCAACCTACGGCACGCGTGCCAGGCTTGACACGTGATAGGGTTCTGAATGGCACTCTATAAAGTAATCAGGAAAATCGCAAATATTGAGTGATTTTTAAATAAAAGAAAATGTTTAATTATAATTATTTTTCTAACGTAATTTGCTAATGTAATTCAACCTACGTTTTTTTTTTTATATTAACTCTTTTATTTACAACTGTCCAGTATAGGACATTCAGTAAATTTAATAGATTTACAATAGTCCGCCGAAAAGGTACATTGTATACTACTTTGACATGTTGGAAAAAACAACTCAGTAGTTGTTTTTTCGATATAAAATTCACATTATTTACTTATTAAATTCTTGTAAATAATGATTAAGTTATTTCCATTTTTTTTTTCTCTGGAGAGTATGGCTTAAATCCAGTGGCGCTTTTCTTTTCAACCTTCTTCGATAGTTCTCTGTTATCAATGAGTTTGCTAATGTATTTGGGTGATTGATTAGCTTGTTTCTATACTTCTGTGCTGTTTTTGTCATTATTTCATTTATGGTAGGTGTATTCGTGTCAGCATGAATCAACCAGTTAGGAACATATTTTGGAGCTCCTAAGGCAATTTTCAAAAATTTGTTTTGAAATTTCTGTATAATTTCTATATAGGTCTCATGAGCACTGCCCCACAATTGTATACCATAACACCAAATTGGTTTGAATAAAGTTTTATATAAAAGTACCTTATTGTATGCGCTTAGTTTGGATTTAGTTCCTAGTAACCAGTAAAGCTTTTTTATTTTTATCTCAAGCTGTTGTCTCTTTTTTTATATGAGTTTGCAAATTAAGTTTTCTATCGAGGTATATGCCGAGATATTTCACATGGTCTTCTTGAGGTACTTGAGTATTTCCTATTCTTACTGGTGGGCAAGTCTCTCTTCTAAGTGTAAATGTGACATGTACTGACTTTAAGCCATTCATTTCAAATCTCCAGGTTTTGTTACATTTTTCTAATAAATTTAAATGGTTTTGGAGTAACTCAGATGCAGAACTGGAATATATGTGGCTGGCTAGAATGCACGTATCATCAGCAAACGTAGCGATCAAAGTGTTAGTTGTTATTGGTATGTCAGATGTGTATATTAAAAATAGAATTGGCCCCAAGACGCTTCCTTGTGGAACACCTGGGGAAACTGTCTCATTTGATGATTCAGTGTCTAAAATATTTACATAAAAACTCCTATTTGACAGATATGATCTTATTATTAAATATAGAGAGTACGTCAAATTAATTTTTAATTTATAGAAAAGTCCAGTATGACATACCTTATCAAATGCTTGTTGTATATCTAAGAATGCTGCTGAACAGTACTTTTTTTCTTCTAGTGATTTATTTATATAATGGACAATTCTATGAGTCTGATCTATGGTCGAATGCAATTTTCTAAATCCAAATTGGTATTGGGGTATAATGCTTTTGCTTTCTAATTTGCTTAAAATTTTTTTAAGCAAAAGTTTCTCATAAACCTTTGAAAGAATAGAAAGTAAACTTATGGGTCTGTATGATTTCAGCATACATGGATCTTTCCCTTCTTTTTGGACGACTATAATCCTGGCAGTTTTCCATACGTCCGGAAATATTCTCAATCTCGAAATAGAATTAAATAAGATAGTAATAAATCTTATTGTTTTAGGTGTAGACTCTTTTAACATCTTGCTTGTAATAAAGTCATTGCCAGGACATTTACCTGATTTGGAGTTTTTAATTATTTCCTTAACTTCTGAAACAGAAAATCGGATAGGTACAGTATCTTCAGATGCCTCAACATTTGTTGATAAAAAGTCATGTATAAATTTTTCTTCATGACATGGTATTTGTGAAGAATTGGTTGGAAAACTTGCTCAAAATAATCTGCAAACGCATTTGCCTTTTCCTGACGATTCCTTGCCCAAGAATTGTCATCTTTTTTTAATTGATGAAGTATGTATAACAGGTCTTTTAAAGTTTTTGGTCATTCTCCATAGTGAATAATTAGTGTCACTAGTTGCTGTTAGATTATCTAGTTTTTCTTCCATGTTAGCATTGTTAATATCATGTAGAGACTTTTTTAATTCTTTACAAGCTTTGTTAAAGTTTGATCTGTCAGACGGGGATCTAGTAATTTGCCACTTTTTTCTGAGACGTCTTTTTATTTATTATGCTATTTTTTCTTTAATGTGAATTGGAATTTGTTTTGTAGAAGAACTATCAATCGTAGGAGTAGATTTTTGAGCTGCTAGTTGTATTGTGTTTGTGAGAGATGCAATAGCCTCTTTTATATCATCACTGGATTTTAATGGAACATTACAATTTATATCATGATCAAGAATTTCTTTGAATTTATCCCAATTAGTAAATCTGTTTGTGAGAAATCTTGTCGTTGAAATATTAGGAGTATAGGAATGAAGGTGAAGTAGTACAGGCGCGTGGTCCGAATTCAAATCTAGGCATGATTGTACTGTTATTAAGTTACTTTGAATTCCTTTAACTAAAAATTCTAGTAAATCAGGAATTTTTCGATGATCAGTAGGCCAATAAGTGGGTTCTCCAGTTGATATTGGTGTTAAATCTTTACTCAATAGTGTTTTATATAACTCACGACCTCTTGGCGTTATTAGTCTCGAACCCCAATGGGTGTGTTTAGCATTAAAATCACCACCGGCTACAAAATGATTACCTAGCTTGTTAAAGAAATTTACAAATTGATTTTCTAAAATTTTATGTCTAGGTGGGCAATATACCGCTGAAAAAATTAATTGTTTACCATTAAATGTAGTTGAAATATTTGATGCCTGTAAGTATTCAGTACAATATGGTTCAGATAGATGGTGTTTTATTTTAGTTTTTATAATGATCGCAGATCCTCCATGTGCCTCCATTACCATCAGGATGACTGTTACTATATATTGAGTAGTTGGGTATATTCATGAAACTTTTATCTGTGAAGTGCGTCTCTGAGATAAGCATTACGTCGATATTATTATGCATGAGGAAATTTCTGATTTCCAAATGATGTTGACTTAGGCCATTAGCATTCCAAAGGCACAGGTTCATTTATTGTTTACCATTAGACTTGTTAGTACTTTGAACATTGTGCCCATCTGTTCTAATAGAGTTTTCAACATACATTTCAGTTCATGCATGTCATTGTCTTGTTTGCTTGTAACTGCATTGGTTTGAGAATATTCATTATGATTATGTTTAGAATTGAGTTGTCCATGTGTAGCTTGAGAATAAGAAATATTTGGGTTGACTGTACTATCCATTCGTCTATGTTGCGTTATATTTCTTCTGAGCAAAGGAAATCTTTTTTCTCGCTCTTCCTTGTACTTCTCACATCCTTTATAATTGGCTGGATGGTTTCCTGAACATAATACACATTTTACGTTTATGTTAAATTTGTCATCCCAAGAACACTTAGATGTCATATGTTCACCAGCGCATTTTACACATCGTGGTATTCTGTGGCAATAATTTTTTGTATGTCCGTATTGTTGACAACGTAAGCATTGTACTATTTCTCTAGTTGGCCTTTTAGGTTCAATTACAACTTTAGTTCTATACAAGTATTCCAAATTATATATGTTTTTATTGTTTGTATTTTGTTCCAATTCTACTAGAAATAGATTTAATGGATACTTTGTCAGTCTGCTCCTGATGATCGTAATTCTTAACACCTTATGTTCATGGGATTCTATTTCTTGTTTAAGTAGATCCAGGTCTGTACTGTGGTGTAAATTTTTGAGAACTATTTTGAAGCTGCGTTTATTTTTTTCTTGATACGAGTGCATCTGAGTACCTCTTTCCTTTAGTAGTTTTGCTATAGTATTGTACGTATGCGCATCTTTTGAGTTGATGACCTACGTTGAAGTACTTAAAGATGAATTTTCCAGAAGATGCAAAGACTTTGAAGCTTATGTGCCTTTATTTTGAAGGAATTACAAATAAATCTTGAAGATGACTCTATGGAAAAATCGACAGCCATATTAAATTGTTGAATGACATTGCCGGAAAAGATTAATTGTTTAAAGAAAATTGTATGCGCTCTCCTTTCAGCTTTTTGTTCCACATATCTCTGTGAACAAATTTTTTCTCACATGAAACATATTTTGAGTTCACAAAAAATCGTTTAACAACTAAACATTCAGTATCTTGTGTGAAATTAAAAGTTACAATTTATACCCCGGATATTGAAATGTTAAGGAAAAATGTACAGGCGCAAGGTTCGCATTAAAGTTATTTAGTTTATATTCAGTGGCGGATTAAGCTTTCTGCCGCCCTAGGCCCTATCTGATCAGGCGCCCTTTTTAATAGACAATTTTTTACTTTTTTAATTATACTATAATTTTATTCTAAATTACTTAAATACAACTTTTAACTTTGCGTAAAGTACTCGTAAGTTATAGTAATCGCAAAAGATCTAAAATGAAAATTTTTGCATATTTTTACGTTTCAGACATTTCTAAACATTTTAGCATACCTAAATTGATGTGTGTGTATATATGTATGTTTCATTCTCACGGATAAGAAAGTTCTGATTAGTTTTTCGCTAAGACAGGTTTAGCCGTTTGGAAAATGCAGAACAAAAGTGCAAAAATTGCAATTCGGTTTTTGAAAGAACCGAGAGGCTAGTTTCCGAATAATTAAAAAAAATTTACTTGTACTAAAGGAATGAATAATTACCTAAATTTTTGGGAAGGCAGGTTTAACGGCCGACCAACCTTTTTTTTGTAATTAGTAAAAGAGAGAAAAAATTCGTCAAAGTTTTAGCCCACAATTTTATGCCGATTTTAAAAATTCAAAAACCATTCGAAAAATCTTGATTGGAAATCGTATTCATTAGTTTTTTGTAAAAACCTGCCGGACTGATTAGGTTTGTGAGACGATCGGAAGAGCCGGTTGTTTGAAATTAGCATAAAAAAGCAAAATTATTACGTTTTTGGAAAAAAGATTTCTGAAAGATATCAATTAGGAGTCAAAATATTTGAAAGTTGTAAAAATTCATCAAAGTTTGATAAAACTTTATAGTCAAAATTTGTGTTAAAAGACGATTTTGTGATGTGATAAATCAAAATTTTATTTTCAAAAACGCCTGAACTGATTTCACAAATTAAAAAGACATTGAACTGAACTCGATAAATAGAAACGAGATATTCAAAATTTTCGAGTTTTTTTTTTAATTCTAAAATAAATCGATTATTTGAAAATTTTAGATATTTTAATTTTCTCAAAATTTTGAAACCAGTGGACTTGCCTTTTCGGAAAACTAATCATTTCTTTATATCACTAAAATACCACGAACAAAATATTTTTTGAGTCATTCCAATCGAATGATCTGTACTCTCAAAACCTTCATGACCACTTTTGCACCTTCTGCTCTCTGTATCTCCAAAAATGCTAAACCTGCCTGCATAAACAGTAGGCCTCTCAGTCAAAGCCAAGCGAATATTTTCTGAATCATTCATAGCGATTGATCCTTGCAAAGGACATTTAAACTATCTAAGAAGTAAACTTTGAAAATTAAAAATCTTGGTACGGAGTGGTTCAAAATAATGAAGACAAAATTTGTAATAATTAATCATTTTTTTATAAAAAATCTAATAATTTGATGTCAATGATCACTTTTTATCACCAAATGACACCTTTTTGGATCACCAAAAACGCTGACCATGCTCTCGCAAAATTTTCGATAGTTCTTATTTCGTCATACAAGTAAAAAGTATCTTGAATTATTCAAATCGGACGCTTCGTTTTTGAAAAATTGAATTATCATTTTTTTAACTCTTTGCTCCCTATTCCGAAACTGTCTTTGCAAAAAACTAATCAGCACGTTTTTCCGAATGCCAATTAGCAAAAAATTGTAACCGCATAAACACATGCATACATCCATTTTTTCTAAGGCATGTCAAAATGTTCAGGAGAACTTGAAGCGTAGAGATATATAAACAATTTTATTTACGATTTTTTAGGATTATTATAACTTAGCCGTCCTGGAGTTGATAATATGATACAATGCGGCACCCACGAATAATAAATTTGATTAGAAAACGCATTACGTTCTAGTTCATCGAAAATGATCTCTAAATTTACAAAAAAAAAAATATTTAGGATCTATCCTTAAAATGAATTGTCGTGTCATTTCATCGAGTTCAAAATTTTTACATTTTGAAAAATTTGCCGCCCCCTAAATTATGCCGCCCCCTAAATTATGCCGCCCTAGGCCCGGGTCTCACGGGCCTTTGGGGTAATCGGGCACTGTTTATATTAGAAATTCATGTTATTTGTTAATAAATATGTTTAAAAGATGAATTTGGTTATAATTCTTCTTCCCTAGAACCTAACTATATATTTCAAAATTAAGGCGGCAAACTCTTTCTGATTTTTTCATGGCAGTTGGCAATGGTTTGGTTTTGATACATGCAACGCGATCGAACTCGGAGCTCACTCGATTGTATTAATAATTATTATTTTAATACATAAATATAAGTTTAATATTTATATATATATATATATATATATATATATATATATAACATATTCTAATAAAATATAACTTAATTATATCAATGAATTTGCTTTTTAATATTTCCTAGTTATATATCGTTATGTCGCTTTAATCTAATATTCTACCATGGGGAGTTATCTCCGTACAACCCTGTTTTGGAAAGGACTACTATTTTTAGCGAAAAAAAGATGTCGCTACTAGTTTCAAAATGTGATGGTTTCAAATGTCAAAATTACTCGCTTAGATTTGCCATTCGCCATTTTGTATCAAAGTTTGTGGTTCGATGTTGTTTCTGTAATTAATTGTATTCAAGTAAGCATTTATGTGAAATTTAATATGGCAAAATGTAACCCACCAACTTGTGGTAACTTCAGAAATACTATAAAAATGCACTCTTTCCGGCTTTATGAAGTGAACAAATTAGAAATGTCAAATTATATTTCACAGAATAGTTCTCATGTCTATAATGACCATTACTCTGCAACTCCAGTGGAAAAGGTAATAATAATTCTGAATATTTTAATACCATTTGCTATTACGACTTGATATTATATTACAACATGTTATGTTTATTAGATGTTCTTGGGGATACAAATTGCAGCAGAATCTAGTGACTAAGGATAGGAGTGTCTTCATTCCAAGGGCATGTAAAATGTATGACACATCCATTATATGTTGAGGGAGTTAAGAAGGATAGACAAACAATGCAATAATTTAAGGTATAAATTGCAACAGAGTATAAAATGCTCAGAAATATTCTTAACATTCCAGCCAAAAGGACTGCTGCACTGTTCTATTGACACAATCGAATCATAAGAAATTCAAGATATTGTAGAATGCAACTTTTTTAATGATTGATTGGAAAGCAAAATAACTATCAAATGCAAAGTTAATGTTAAAGAAGCATGACTCATAAATGAATTTTAATTCTTGGAATTTAGTTTTCTATCAATTTTGATATCAATATATATATTTTATATCTGTAGGATTTAACTTTTTAAATTTGTTCATTATTTGTCATTTCTTCTAATTATACTATTCCATTATCTTTAGTATATACTCTATATACTACATACTTAGACTCTATACTTTTTTCTTCTCTTTTTAATATATTAATATTAGTCATTAAGAAATTAATATTAGTCAGTTCGTGTAAATTCATTATACTTATGAAAACTTTTACAATATTTCTGTGTAGTTGTTATATATTATTGATCATTCAATAATTCATATTGATTGTTCCTTGTAAATTTATCGTACCATTGTGAATACTTTTTTCAGTTACTTATAATTGTGAAATTATAATACTTATTATTATGTATATATTGATTATTGCATTTATAAAAATTTTAATTGTTATGTAAAAATGTTTGTGATATATTTGAAAATATATTTTGTACTTCGTATGTTTTTTTTTTCTCATTTCCAATATAAGAAATTATTTAGGTTTTCTTATTTTGAATTACGTATGCGAACCATATCTAGGAATAATACCAGCGGTTGATTTATATACTGAACAAGTGCTGCCTTCTTCAGATCGCTAAAAATATTAAAATGGCGGTAATGTCAAATGGCCTCAGATAGCGATCTATTTATGTTTACTTATCTATGTATTCTACAATGTTTGAACTCCTGTAAATTCATTAAATTTTTAATGTTCTATTTGGGATTAAATAACATTATATTTTAATCGTATTAAATTGCGAAGTTTTTGTTTGTGCCGAGTACAAACACAAAATGATAGTTTCAAACTCATCGGACATGGAACGCATTACTGACAGTCCGCAACAGTTTGGAATCCAAAATTTTGGATGGAACAGAAAAAAGTGTTCTGCGCATGCGCGGACAGTTCCGGACTGTCAGATTGGCTCGGATGGAACGAACCCATTGGTAGAGTGGCTTGGCACACTACGGTTAAAAGCTTGCCGACCCCTGTTCTATACTATACGTACAAATTTAGAAGTAATACCAGGGGTTAATTTAAATATTATACATGTGCTGCCATCTATTTTTAACTTCCCTTAGGGTAAGTTATTGTAATGGGCCGAAAATCGAAATTGAATTTTTTTACATTTCTCTACGTTTTGAAGGTTTCTGAACATTTTGGCATACTTCAGAAAAAATGGATGTGTGTCGTCCACGTTTTCCGTCGTACGGATCAATCGATTTGAATGGTTCAAAAATATATTGATAATGTGTTGATTAATTTTTGGCAAAGGCAGGTCCAGCAGTTACGGAGATAAAGAGCAAAGAGTGCAGAAAATAGAAATCGAGTTTTTGAGAGAACGGAGCATCCGATTTGAATGATCTAAAAAACATTCAATTAGTAATGATTGGGAGAAGTGGTTATTTGTTTTTGGCAAAGGCAGGCTCAGCCATTTCGAAGATACGGAGCTAAATCTACAAAAATGGCTGTTTTTGAGAGAACTACGCGTTCGATTTAATTGATTCAAAAAACTTTCTGATTGTCTTAACAAAATAATTGATTTTAGAACAAAAAAAATTGTTTTAACTTTTATCATTTTTTTTTTTTTTAATTTTTTTGTGTATCGAAAATATTTCAGATTTTATTTTTAATTCTGACTATAGTTCTAATATACTTTAAACAAATAATTTCAACTTTGCAATTCAGTTTATATAATTCTTATAAATATTAGACAATGTTACAAAATTTATAATAATCTATTTGTAAACATTCAGTATTTCTCGAACATCTCGTTACGGTACGGAAAGTTCCAGCAATTTGCCTTAAGGCACGATGCCACACAACCCACTAGTTAAAATTTGTATTTCAATCGAGGTAACGTCAAATCGCCAGACATAGCGATCTATTCATACTTGTTTATCTATGACTGGCACAACATGTGGATTATAGGAGTCATTAAATAACAAAAAATTACGATTGCCAGAAAACCCATACACACTGAAGTTGGCTCCGGTGTTGATCATAACCTGTCAAAATTTCAGCAGTGTTGCTTTCTGCAAATCATTTAGGGGAATATTTAGTGCAATTCTTCTACCACTACTGCGCATATGCTCGATCTCATTTTTTTCTTGTAGCGTTGTATCGTGTCATGTCCGCCATTTTCTGTTCAAGTAAGACCTTTATTCTGATTGTGCGTTTTTAATTTCATTTTGTTTGCAGTTATGCCTTTTCATTTCGTTTCTTTATGATTCTTTCATTTATTTCATTTCATTTTATATTGTTCTTTCCTCTGCGGTTACCATTTTAGTGCTATGCAATCAATTCGCTTGTGCACGTTTCTTCTTAAGTAAGGCTTTTATTATTATTTTTCTTACATTAACATATTTTATTATAATTCGTTCTGTTTCTTTTCATTTATATTTCTTACTGCGCTTTTTGAAATTAACAAATTTACTTCTTCATTAGGTTTGTTTTATTTGAGGGTTATTATCTCACTTTCTACATTAAGGTCTAGCTTAGGTTCCACTTTCTTTACCTTCTTTTCACATTTAGGTCTAGCTGCTTCCATATTATTTTGCTACTTTTTACATTTAGGTCTAGCTTAGTACTTTTTACATTTAGGTTCGTTACTAGCTTAGCTTCCATATTATTTAGATACTAATAGTTAGGTCTAGCTTAGGTTCCATATTATTTAAGTAGTTTTTACATTTAGGTTCGTTACTAGCTTAGGTTCCATATAAATTAGGTACTTTTAACATTTAGGTCTACCTTAGGTTCCATATTATTTAAGTCGTTTTTACATTTAGCTTCGTTACTACCTTAGCCATATTATTTAGGTATTTTTAACATTTAGGCCTAGCTTAGGTCCATATTATTTCAGTAGTTTTTACATTTAGGTTCGTTAATAGCTTAGCTTCCATATTATTTAGGTACTTTTTTACTTACGTTTACATTACTTTCTATTTTCATGCTCTAGCCTTTAGTTCATACTCATTTCACAATTTATACAATTTAGTCACTTTGCTCTTTATTCTCGATATCTATTTTATTTGTAATTTATCCAATAAACCAACATGGACTTTGCTTGTAGTGAATGCAAAACCACGTTTACAGCTCGTAGCTCTTTATATCGACACTTCAGGAGACAGCATGACAAAGAGCCACGAGCCATTTATCCTAATTCGTGTCAATTTTGTTATAAAATCTTTAAAACCATACATACTTTAGATAGACATGTACGCCGAGTCCATTGTAATATCCCTGCTCCTTCAACTACACAATCCTGTTCATCATCTTCCGAAGATTATACACATTTGTATTTATTTTGTATCATTCTTCTAATGTTTTCTATAACATAGGTCAAATTGTAAATAATATAATGTGTATATATTTCATTTTTAATAAAAATATTTATCGGAATAGATGTTTTTTTTAACTATGTTTGGTATTTTTTATGGCAATCATATTGTTAAAATTTGTATGAGATACACCTGATTATTTTAGAACATTCTAAATATCATTACTATATTTATATACAATTACTATATATGCGATATATGTGAGTTAGGTGTTGATATATATTTTAATAAAACGAAAGACTGAAAATATCACAATTTAATACATATCATATGTTTGACTTCATTTTATTATATGATTATAAATATATACACAAAATATAAATAAGTTGAGTTCTAATGAACAGAGCTTACATCAAGAACTTTGATGTTCATTTAATATTTAAGCGTGTAAATTCCTGGTCTTAATTCGATGAGAAATGTAAATAAAACTGACCATAAAGTTAAAACATAGAAAATAGTGTGAGTAACTACAATAACTAATCTAAAACACTCTTTAATGTTCTAATCAAACAAAATTTATCGTTTTTCGTAATAATATTCGCTAACAAAGAACATTTCACTGTGAAAGCAATTCTTTCATGGAGGTTATATGTGTTATTTTGACGTTTCATTTGCGAATGACAGTTTAGGTGTATTACACAGTGTCTTTCGTCTCTGAATGTTGGTAAGTCGTTTTTTTTATGACGTCTGTTGGGTTTCTTAGTACATGGCATATTTTTTGGGTTTTAACGGGGTGTGTGGATTATGAGATGAGGTTATGTTATGTTATGGCTTGCTTGAGAAAATGTCAGTTAATATCACAATAATGCTTATGTCTATGGCTTTCTGTATAGTGTCAATTAACATCAAATCACAATAAAAGAGTGAGGATTGAAAGTTTAATACAGTGCAAATAATTATTATTTATTAACTTTTCTTTGCTTCTGAATGAATGTAAAATTAATACAATGATGAACGATGACTGTTGCGATGAAAGACAGAAAAATGAACTTGATGCATTGAAAGTAAGCTTAGTATCCTATACTATTTCCAAGAATTCAATACTAATTCTCTTTTCTCTTTCTAGAGCATATTTGGTGATGACTTGATCAATTTGGCAAACGATGGTGATGGTGATGGTGATTTACCTTTGCATATATTGCTTAGATTGAGGCCCTTACAAAGCAGCTCAGGAAATACTGAGGCTTACGTCAAATTAAATTTACGAGTGGAGTGTTCAAAAAATTATCCAAATGAGTAATACTGACAGCTAGTTATTAATTTAAATTTTATTATATATTTGAATAATTCTATTTCTATTTTTGATTTGTTTAGAATACCACATTTATTTCTGGAAAACATACAAGGTTTATCTGATGCTAATGTATCGGAATTATTAAATGAATTGATAACGTTCAGTGAAAGCCACAAGGGAGATGAGATAATATTTCAACTGGCACAACATGCACAGGTAGTTATATTTTTTATTTGAAAGTATAGGGTCTGGCAGAAAATGGATTTTCAGTGTCCATTGTTTCTATATGGATAGAAGTAGCAAAGTGTATTGAAGCGTTGTGACTGCACTAATTGAAGTTTTAGTACTCATTATTATGTGAATGCATGTCAGGTTATTCTTTGAAGGTGTCTACATATAAGAGTACGTATAAAAACTTAAACTTTTAATAAAATTTGGGAATGGTACGGATGTTACAATGACATCGGCTCTTTAATTTCACATGTCACAGACCTTTGTGCAACCTAATGGTGAGATATGGCTTCAACAAGACAGAGCCATTTTTTACAGATCACAACAAATTAAATGTTTCCTAGACACATTATTTCACAACATAGTGAAATATCATATCTAGCACTGTTGTACGATCTAACGCCATTTGATTTTTTTCCATGGGTCATCCTGGCCACTAACTGTCCTCCAACCATCTATGTCCTAAAAGAAGCAATCAGAACATAAATTGCAACAAGGGACACAATTTAGAAGCTATTATTTTTTTACAAATAAACTTCAATATATTGATAACACTTTACAATACACAAACTTTTGATTAATATCATTTATTATTTATAGTTATTGGAAATCCATCCACTATTTCTGTCTGACCCTGTATTTTATTAGTTTTAACAAGATCTGTCAATGCATTAAAACTATATGGATTATGCAATTAGTTGTTATCATTAGTGTTAGAAGTATCGAGGCAAAAGATCGATATTGAGTACTTTGAAAAGTATCTAATCAAAATATCGATGCCAAAAAAATATCGTGGCAAAAGTATCGATAGTACTCAATATCGAATTTTGAGTACTTTTCATAAAAATCAAACATAAGTGCAAGAAAGATCTAAAACTCATTAAATATTATATCACAATATTAGAATGAATTCTATTGCTTGTAATCTGATGTGTTAAATCAAAAGACAAGTTATAATAGTTGATTATTTTTGATTAAAACAATATAATAGTCTGATACTATATTCAAAAAGCAATACTTTTTAAGTATTTTTAAGCACAATCATATTTTTAATATTTTTCAGTGCAAACAATTGCCACAAGAACCAAATATATTGAAATTGATAAATATTATTATTTGAAATAATTATATTTCGATTCTTTTTTACGCAAAATACTAATATATTGAAATTGATGAATATTATTATTTGAAATAATTATATTTCGATTTTTTTTACGCAAAATACTAATATATTGAAATTGATGAATATTATTATTTGAAATAATCATACTTCGATTGTTGAATATGTTTTTAT
Organism: Ctenocephalides felis; assembly: GCF_003426905.1. NCBI lineage: Eukaryota > Metazoa > Arthropoda > Insecta > Siphonaptera > Pulicidae > Ctenocephalides > Ctenocephalides felis. Next base: position 3,528,935 of record NW_020539725.1, on the reverse strand, counting down.
AAAACATTTTGGTACTTTAAAAAGGCGTTTCATTTTACAAAAGAGTAATAAATAAACATCTTTATTTATTAGTGTGGTCATATCCATTTTGGGTTTTTGAGCAATAAATTCTGAGACTAATGACCCTTCGGGATCATTTTTTGTCACTTCTCTGAACAATTATGACCACCTAGAGAGACTATTGCATTGCATTCGGCAAAATGGTTGGTTTTCATAGTTGGTCGATAAGTGGTGTTCATAGATTACGCTGTCGATTCTTTTTGAGTACTATCGACGTAAAAGATCGATATTGGCAAATATATCGAGCTAAAAAATCGATACCAAAAGTACTCACTATCGACCGCAAAGTATCGATATTTACTCAGTACTCGATATTTCGTTCTAACACTAGTTATCATAGAATATATGTTAGGAGTGGGCTTATCATATTCGAAGGCAAATCTTTATGACTCTGCTTTAAGTTGAGTTAACTCCCCCGTTAACCACTTTGACCACTCTGGAATCTAATGCTCAACACAAATGTGTTCTATAGTGTGTTTTTTGTATATCTATGGATTTGTCAAACCACATGAAGTCGAGTCAAGTATTTCAAATTGTTTACAACTAATTAAAACACATTTGTTTATTTTATTAACCACTTAATGCTAGGTTTTTTTGTGAAGTGAGGTCAAAAAATAAGCAGTTTTTTTTGTTTTTATTTGACATATTAATATTGTAAAAATCTTGATATAAGGTCAAAACAACATAAAAATTAAAAAAAAAAAAAAACATTTTTTTAAAAAGTTAAATTTTTTTTTTTTTTTAAATTTAAAAAAACACCAAGATCATGCTGTTGAACAATTATATAAGAAATATCCACTTACAAGTACAAGTTCATAAGCTCTTCAAAAAGGCTAAAAATTATCGTTTTAGATAAAAAAAATTAAGATTATATATAACAAAAGAGGCGACAAGTACTCGCGATAGGAAAAATCGGAACAATTCTTAAGCGAGACAGCGTCGATCGAAGTGAAAACAGAATATTTGTATGTGGCGAGAGGCTTTCGGGCGCGAGCAAATCGGAACACATTCGGCGTGTGAGAGGGTCTCGTTCGAGATGCTTAAATGGTTAATACTATTTTATGCATTTCATTTGCATAAAAATCTTAAGTTGTAAGCCATAAGTGAGGATCTTGCGGCCAGGAAAAGCATAATGGGTCACGAGATGTTCATGGACCTAAAAGCTATATTCCTGCATCATTTCGAAAGGCGCTAGCTGTTAGGGTCGATCTTACGATGACGATTTTATAGTAAGGATCGAAGTAAACGGTTGACGGTGCAGTTTCTAGTAATCAAAGCCTTTGTATCAAAATTAGATTTCTCGCACGATACATGGGCTGTCACTAAAAATTGTAATGTTAAAACAGAAAAGATTTTCTTTATCATGCAGAAGAATTACTAGATTGGAGATTTTGTCGCTTTTTTATTTATTTGTCGTTTGATCTTCAATTTTGAATAAATTTATAACAAAATTAATCAAGATATCTATAATTCTGGAATTCTCAAACTATTTAAAACCATGTTTTCGGAACTCATGGGTATATTCAAACACATATTTAATGCTAATTATCAATAACATTTTTTAAATAACAAAATGGAGATCTTGAAAAATTTCAAATGTCAAATTTCAAATACTTCTTATGTTAACTTAGTTCATCAGCATTACTATTCGAGAGATAAATTTACACTTACATATTTTCTCACAATTAGATTACATTATATATATTATATTAATCATGAGGTAAAATATTCAGGTGGTACGTAAAGTATTAATGAAGAAGAAAAGTTGCTTGCGAATAATTTGTTGATCGTTTTTGTAAAAACCAACAATATAGAGCTTCTTCTAAGAGTTAATTTTTCGGTCTGTTCATCATTTTGCGATTTTCACTCCCACAAAATTCAATCGGCATTCTTTTTAGTAACGCTTATAGTGGATGTACCTACACCATACCTATCAGCTAACTTACGGCGGGTTTTGCCTTGTTTAATGATTCTATAATATTTATTTTATCTTTAAGGGATAACACCGCCATTTAAAAATTTATATATGCACGTCAGAACACACTAGTAAAATTGCAAACGAACTACATAAAGCTATAATGCCGCGCGGGCGAATTAATCGCGAATCCGTATAACCGAGGTCCGGATAATCGAGGTTCTACTGTATATTGAAATATGTGAGTTTGGTGTTGATATATTTTGGTGAGTTATTTAGAATCCGGCAGTAACACCAAGTAAAAAAAAACTAAAGTAGTTTTTGAAATACTTTATTTATCCATACGTTTCGGTCTTCATCGAGACCGTCATTCAGTGGAAAAAACTAAAAGATTTTATATGATGTAGGAGGAAAATATTATAAAGTTATAGAACTTATATATAAATACTTACAGAAATTAATTATACAAAAATACACTACACAAGTTTTGACTGGTTTCACCTATGTAGACGCAATTACAATCTAGGCAATTAAGCTTATAAACTAGATTACTTAAGATTCTTGGGGTAAATTTCGATTTTAATTTTGTAAAAAGAGTTGAAAAGGTGTTATCGGAAGTACAAACTACTCTAATATTATTTCTATTGAAAAGTTTTCACCACGGGTAATGTAATTCTTTTGAATGGTAAACTTATAGTTCCGACGTAGTTTTCAAGGTTTGGGTTTTCAACTGAATTATTGTGACGGTTTTGGAGATATAGGATTCTATTTTTTTTAAAAAAAACCTACATCCTTACCCCCCAAGATTGTACTGTCTTCCCAAAATCCATAAACCTGACTTACCTTTTCGCCCTGTTGTATCAAACATTAACTCACCACTTTATAAATTATCAAGATATACAAACAATTCCTTAACTCCTGTCACTAAACAATCCCCATTTCACATAAAAAATTCTTTCGAGTTTGTCGAAAAACTTAAACAAATTACAGTTTGAAATAATAATGTTTTAATTAGTTTAGACGTAGTATCATTGTTTACAAACGTTTCTTTAGACCTTATCCTTGAATCCATAACTAAAAAATGGCATGATATATCCTTCCATACCACAATTTCCCTACACTGGTTTCGAGAAACAATAAAATTTTTAATTTCTAACTTATATTTTGAGTTCAATAGTAAATTTTATTTCCAAACATTTGGTACACCAATGGGATGTCCAGCCTCCCCACCTTTAGCTGAAATAGCCCTTCAACGCATAGAATCCACAATTTTAAATTCCTACAACAAACAAATTTTTTACTACTGATATGTTGATGACATCATAACATGCATCCCAAACAGTGACATAGCAACTCTTGTGAATTCTTTTAATGCCTACAACCAACACCTACAATTCACCTCTGAATTAGACAATAATAAATCTATCAGTTTCTTAGATGACCAACTCTTTCGCGAAAATAATAATATAATGACTGATTGGTATCACAAACCAACATACTCAGGCCGTTATCTTAATTACCACTCTTACCACTCCCTCTCCATCAAAATAGACACAATCGTAAACTTAATAGACCACGCATTATTATTATCACACAGTAAATCTTTAAGAAAGAATCTCTCTCTCATTTCACAAATCCTAACCAAAAACTCCTACCCGCAACACCTCATCCAATCCATAACAAAAAATAGATTCCTATATCTCTAAAACCGTCACAATAATTCAATTGAAAACCCAAACCTTGAAAACTACGTTGGAACTATAAGTTTACCATTCATTAAATAATTACATTACCCGTGGAGAAAACTTTTCAATAAAAATAATATTAGAGTAGTTTGTACATCCGATAACACTTTTTCAACTCTTTTTACCAAATTAAAATCGAAATTTAACCCAAGAATCTTAAGTAATCTAGTTTATAAGCTTAATTGCCTAGATTGTAATTGCGTCTACATAGGTGAAACCAGTCAAAACTTGCACAAAGGAACATCACAACACAAAAACAACTCTAAAAATAAGAACCAGAATAAAACACAATTAACGGATAACATTAATCAGCTCAAACATAACATTTATTTTTCCAATCCCACGATTTTACATTTCGAAAATAATTTATTTAAAAGACGATTTAGCGAAGGATGCCTAATATCTTTACACAACGAGACGCCCATAAATAAAATATTGGATAACAATTCGCTTTGCAATGACTATAAAATAATCCTTGACCATTTTAAAAACATCACCATATCTGAATGAAGCGTGTATTTTATTATTTTACTAAAAACATATGTTTGCCAGTTTTTTTACATTTTCACAAAATTTGTAAACACAATTCATTCAGTATTTAGAGTAGATTCAGTCAATCTGTACACACTAAAATGTAACCAAAAATTGTCAAAAAAATAATTAATTTAAATGTTCCAGTTATTAATAGCTTGGTTTATCACAGTGTAATAGTGTAGTGTATTTTTGTGTAATTAATTTCTGTAAGTATTTATATATAAGTTCTATAACTTTATAATATTTTCCTCCTACATCATATAAAATCTTTTAGTTTTTTCCACTGAATGACGGTCTCGATGAAGACCGAAACGTATGGATAAATAAAGTATTTCAAAAACTACTTTAGTTTTTTTTACTTGGTGTTACTGCCCGATTTTAAATAACTCATCAATATATATATATATATATATATATATATATATATATATATAAATATATTTCAAAGTAACTAGCAGCCCATTCGTCGAAATAAAAAAGTAATAAAGTATTTAAAAACTTTTATTTATACGTTTCGACACCAAGTGCGTGTCATCATTCAGCAACACTACGACAAAAGCATTACAGTCGAGTCGTTTGCTTGATATGGGCGTGTTTCATGCGTCATAATGTTACAGTTCAAAACTTTTTTTGAAATGTTTTTAATTTTGTAGTTATTCATTATTTTTCGAAAAAAAATGTCCTTTTCTAATATGTTACAAGTTTAATTTTTAAAAAATAATATTTTTTTTGCGTGTTTTTGTACTGGTATTGCTGAATGATGACACGCATCTGGTGCCGAAACGTATAAATAAAAGTTTTTAAATACTTTATTACTTTTTTATTTCGACGAATGGGCTGCTAGTTACTTTGAAATATGTTTCAACGTCGAAAAAACTATCAATATATATATATATATATATATATATATATATATATATATATATATATATATTGTATGATTCTGAATTTGATGTTGACATATGTATTAATAAAGCCTAGTAATCGGGCATAACATCAATAAAAAACATAAATTTCTTTCAAAAATTTATTTATAATCCATACGTTTCGGCTATAATCCTAGCCTTCATTCAGTGGAAACTAAAAATAAAATTAAAAACTAAAACAATTGAATTGGAGTGAAAAGAAAAAATAAAATAGTACATAGTACTTACAATTAGTCAATCTTAGTGTTAAATTGGAAAATTTTAATAATCCGTGGTATTAGGATATGGTTATGCACTACACTATGTATTATGAACATTAAACTTATAATTACACAATATTTTCACAAAATAATAATTTAAAAATCACAATTGGATAATGTTTTGTTCGTAGATTAGTTGAATATATAATGGAGAAAGGACTTTTTAAAAAATATTTTTTACCATAATTCTATACATGTGTGGAACGAATTGCGAATCCTTTGAGCGTCGTTTTTATTGTTTTGTGAGAAATTTGGAAATACTATCTAAATAAAAGAGATTTGTGTCGCACAGCGTGTTAAGTTCATTCCGTTTATTTATTATTTTATTGCTGTAAATAGTTAGAAAAGATCCTTGTATATAAAGATCGTCGTTTGAATAAATTTTGTTTGAATTGTAATACAGTCGGTTTAGAAAAGTCCATATTGTGTTTTAAAGTATAAATATGCTCTGCAATCATAGTTTTAAATTGCCTTTGATATTTTTAATTGTTTTTATTTTGCTGTAAACGTTTCATTAAGTTTTGGCATGTTTCTCCTATATAAATTAAATTACAATTTAGACAATTAATTTTATAGACGAGATTTCTAAGTCGTTCAATATTAAAAGGTGTTTTTGTTTTGGTAAAAATAGTACTAGTCGTTGTACTAAAATTGTTTACATGTCGGAGTCCCGATTTATAAGTTTTTTCCAAGGAACATATAATTCTTCAATGTATGGCAAACATATCACACCAGAAAGAGTTTCTGTGTCAGGTAAATCGTTTTGTACTGTGGAATTGTTCATTTTATTCAAAAGGTATGTTCGTCTGTTACTGGTTACGGAGTTTATAAGTTATAAGGGATAGGAGTTATCTGTTAGAATTTTTGTAATTAATTTGATGTTGTTGTCCCAAAATGTTTTGTCCGGTAGAAGTATTGCGTGGTCCGTTAGATTTATTATAGTACCTATTTTCATTTTGAGTGGATGATAAGAAAAGTAATTAAGATAGCGTCCGGAGTTAGTTGGTTTTTGGTACCAATTTGTTATTAGTTTGTTATCTGTAGTACGTATAAGTTTTATGTCTAAGAAACTTATCGAGTTCATTGTCTCCAATTCCACTGTAAATTTTAATTTTTTATTGACGTTATTAAATTGATCGATTATCATAGTGACATCATCACTAGGGATACAAGTGATAATGTCATCTACATAACGGTAATAAAAAATATGTTTATTGTAATTTTTAAAAATTGTATTTTCAAGGAGTTGTAAGGATATTTCTGCTAGAGATGGACTTGCTGGGGACCCCATTGGCGCCCCAAAAATTTGATAATAGAAAGAGCCATTGAATTCAAAATAAGTGTTAGAGACAATGAACTTGACGATTTCCCTGAACCAGTGTAAAGATAAAGAAGTCAACGGGAAAATTTCATTCCATCGGATTGTTATTGCGTCTAAAATAAGGTCTAGGGGTACATTAGTAAAAAGTGAGACTACGTCTAAGCTAATTAGTTTGTAGTTGTCTGGTATATAATTTATCTTGTGTTTTAAGTCAGTGACGAGTTCATAAGAATTTTTTATGTAGTGTGGTGATTGTTTTGTTATTGTAGTTATAATGTTACTTATGCATTTTGAGAGTTTATATAGAGGGGTGTTAATGTCTGAAACTATTGGTCTAATAATTTCGGATAAATTGACAAGTACATTGGGTGTGCCCCAAGGATCAATTTTAGGGCCTCTCTTATTTCTCATATATATTAATGATTTACCCCATTGTACAAATCTTTGTGATTTTATTCTTTTTGCGGATGATACCAGCGTTATTATCAAGGGCAAATCTCTTAATGAATTACAACATAAATTAAGCGTGGTTATGTCAGAAATAACGAAATGGTTTTGTGAAAATAATCTAGTCCTCAATAATGACAAGACCCAAATCATATCTTTTTGTACAAAAAAATCGTTTATCCAATAATATTACTTCTTTAACCATAAATAATTCAGCATATAATTTTTCGCAAGTATCAAAGTTTTTTGGTATCCATATTAATAATAATTTAAAGTGGTCTGATCATATCTCTATCTCACTATCACCAACTTTATCTAGAACGTGTTTCATGTTGCGCACCCTAAAACACAAACTAAGCTTCAGAAAAGAGCTATTCGAATAATTTTTTCCTTGCCCAGTAAAGCTTCCCGCAGACCCATATTTAAAAAACACAATATTCTAACTGTCCCATGCATTTTTCTGCTGGTAACATTATCTTTCATCAAAAACAATTCGAAACTTTTTGATATGGCTTTATCCTCCTCAAACTACAACACTAGACACAAACTTATTAAGGCGCGCACATATAAATTAGCCTGCTTTTTCAATACGATCGACGGTCTAGGTATTTAGCTTATGAATAAACTTCCACTCAATATCCGAAACTTAGACAGCAAAAAATTTTATGCTTTCCTAGTTAAACTTTTTAAAGAATTAGCTTTTTATGACATGACTGAATTTTCTCAATTTGATTTCAATAACTATTTTCTTGCATAATCCTTATCCTTTATCTATGTAGTCTGACCATTTGATCGCCTGTACAACCATATATATTTTTTTTAAATTTTTTTTATTGCTATTTTATTAATTTAACATTTTTACGGTTTTAAATGAGTATAACTTTCAACCTTGTGCAAGAATTTTGAGCTTGACTGGTGATCAAATTGACTTTAATATGATGAACATGATGATGAACATTGTATTTAATGTTTGAATGCTTTTTTTCAGCTCTTTTTTCAGAAGCGAAATTCGTGCAGCTACTATGATTATTATAAAATTACTATTCTTTTAATATTAACTATGAATAAGCTTGACAAGAGCCTGAAATAATATCTATTATTATTGATTACGGCTTGCTTATGAATAAACAAATAAACTAGTGGGGTGGGTGGCATCGTGCCTTAAGGCAAATTGCTGGAACTTCCCGTACCGTAACGAAATGTTCGAGGAATATTGAATGTTTTCAAATAGATTATTATAAATATTGTAACATTGTCTAATATTTATAAGAATTATATAAACTGAATTGCAGAGTTGAAATTATGTTTAAAGTATATTAGAACTATAGTCAGAATTAAAAATAAAATCAGAATTATTATTTTCGATATACAAAAAATTAAAAAAAAAAAAAATTGAAACAATTTTTTTTTCCAAAATCAATTATTTTGTTAAGACAAGCAGAAAGTTCTTTAAATCAATTGAATCTGACGCTTAGTTCTCTCAAAAACTGCCATTTTTTGTACATTTAGCTCTCTATCTGCGAAATGGCTGGGCCTACCTTTGCGAAAAACATATAACAATAACCCCTTCTCCCAATCATTACTAATTGAATGTTTTTTAGATCATTCAAATCGGAAGCTCCGTTCTCTCAAAAACTCGATTTCTATTTTCTGCACTCTTTGCTCGTTATCTCCGTACCTGCTGGACCTGCCTCTACCGAAAACTAATCAGCACATCTATCAATAGGAATCATATGTTTTTTGAACCATTCAAATCGGTTGATCCGTACGCCCGAAAACGTGGGCGAAAATTTGTATCAATCCATACATACACACACACACACATCCATTTTTTCTGAAGTATGCTAAAATATTCAGAAACCTTCAAAACGTCGAGAAATGTAAAAATATTCAATTCCAATTTTCGGCCCATTACAATAACTTACCCTACGGGAAGTTAATAAATAAATAAATAAAAGGTAAATTATTTTTGTGGATTTTGGGAAGGCCATGAAGTCTGGGGAAATTACTTACTTGTTTGTTTGCTGTAAGTTTGTCTAAATATTTATGGCACGTACGGTTTATGTAGTCAGTTGGATCGTTATTGGTATATTTGTAAGTATTAGTGTCAAGTAATAATTCAGATATTTTATTTATATAGTCTTGCTTGTCTGTGATAACGGTGATGTTGCCTTTATCCGCTTTAGACCACTATATCTGGATGATTTTTGAGATATATTTTGCAAGCTTTAAGGTCTCTAAGAATATTATCGTAAGTTGTATTTTTGGTATTAAAGGAATTAATATGTAAGACGAATTTTTACAAAAAAGATTTTTAGTGTGAATTTTAGTTTTCGGATCTTTCATTTGTTGTAAACCATACTCTAAATTACTGAGCAATTTAATAAAGTTAAAATTACGGCAAGTAGCAGGAACTGAAGAATTAGGTCCTAAAGCGAATATGTACAATAGTCTGTCTGGTATGTCGATAGAAAAATAATTTTTTAACCATTTATCAATAATATTTTTATCTAAAACTAGCTGACCCGGCAAACGTTGTTTTGCTAAGTATGGTATTTCTAAACAATTTCTAGAGTTTAAAAAAAGAATACTTTATTTTAGGAGTGTAAGGATGTGTTGTTTGAATGGTACAGACAATGAGGTATTATAAACACAATAAGCCCCAAAGTCTATTTGTATAATAATGAATTATGTAATTCATAATAACAATATTTGTTTGTCCATATCTTGTTATTAAAATCAAACTGGAAGTTTTATACACTTTCTATAAAAATATGGTATAATTCAATCCAAGTCTTTTTTTAGTCTTTAGCCACGGTCAATGTTCAGTTGGTCATTTTTGCCCCACACAGATGTTTAGATGTTAAGTTTTCAAAGTGGTTATATAAAGACTGTTGAATCCCACTCAAAATCAACATTACATTTTATGAGACAATTAAATGGCGTATAGTTACAATTTATAATATGGTCTCGTGAACTACATCACAGTGCTTACAACCCAAAAAACTAACAACAAAAGGAAATACTTTCGTTACAGATTTTCAAAGACTACCGTTTATCTCGTGATAGCAAAGTCATAAGTATAAAGGTTATAGCTGGTAATACATTTTTTCTCTCTACTTTCTTTTATTGTTGTTGAACGATGCTAAATTTTACTGGTTTTTGGGATATTGGTGGTGGACTTTATTAACCCCGGATCTTCATATATTACTATTCATTCTTCGATAAATTCATAGAAAATTTTTCCAGTTTATTCTTCAAAATTAGTGGAAAGTAACCATTAGTGAATTATATTCTACATTGCATTATCCAATGATTGCTGAAGTTTTTCATCTTTTTCAATTTGTAGAGTGATTTAATGAAACATGAACGATATGTGACTGTGTCTAAATTGCATGGATTTGGACATATCGTTTGGAAGGAATTCCTTCAAAATTGTAGGACATCAGTGAATCATTTTTCTGCTATACTTGTTCTTGTACCGGAATTGTTCATATATTTAATTGAATGCGAGCATTACTATCAATAAAATATTTTATTCCAGAGAACTTGTAATTTTGTGCATTGACATTTTTGCAAGTATGTGTTTCAAAGCTATATTATCAACCGAATCTTCTTATTAAAGTTGTGGTCTGTTATTCGACAAAATGTCCCTTTTGATCGATTCCAAATTTAGGTTTTTAATTTAAATAATCTAAATAAAATAATAATATAATCTAGAAAATATTTTATAAATACTAATGAATATAAAATTATGCAACTAAGACTGAGCCCAATCTGTACTGCCATTTTAATGTTTTACCCCGGATTGCTATATAGCTATATAAAATGGACATTTCTTCTTTATAAATTTGCTTGAACATATGTACATTTTCAACATGAGTACATATTATGATAAATTTCAATGTGTTTATTTTGATTTTCTTTTTTTGCAACCGTGTATCCAAATTAGTGGCATCTTTGTTATCACCATAACTTGTATGTAATATGCTTGGGAAGTAATTGAAAAAGACCCGATCAATAACAGCATTAGTATCTGAACAAGATAAGGAAAAATCTGTGAAAAATTTATTATTACCATGTGGAATATGCCTAACTATTTTAATTTTTTCATTGCAAATTGAAATGCTGGAAAAAATTCTTTCTATGCATTAGAAGGCTTATTTGGATGATGAAATCATGTAATCTAATGCAAGGTCGTACTTCTGATACCTTCCATTATTCTGTGTCAAACCCTAAAAATATAAATGTCATGGACCATATAACTACAAAACTCATTCTAGTATTGTAATGAAAAATTTGTATTGTAAATAGTGTGTACAAATTGACTAACGTCTAAAAACTGAATGAATTGTGTTTACAATTTTTTGAGAAAGTGTAAAAAAGACCGGCAGACATATGTTTTTTGTAAAATAATAAAATAATAAAAATACACGCTTCATTCAGATATGGTGGTGTTTTTGAAAATAGTCGAGAGTTATTTTATAGTCATTGCAAAGCGAATTGTTGTCAGTTCTTAAATTTATGGCTGTATCCTTGTGTAAAGATATCCTACACGATCCTACATTTCGAAAATAATTTATTTAAAAGACGATTTAGCGAAGGTTGCTTAATATCTTTACAAAAGAATGTAAGCAAAAATTGTCTAAAAAATTAATTAGTTTAAATGTTCCAATTATTAATAGCCTGGTTTATCACAGTGTAATAGTGTAGTGTATTTTTGTATAATTAATTCTGTAAGTACTTATATATAAGTTATAACTTTATATTATTGCCTCCTACATCATATAAAATCTTTTAGTTTTCCACTGAATGACGGTCTCGATGAAGACCGAAACGTATGGATAAATAAAGTATTTAAAAACTACTTTAGTTTTTTTTTCTTTACTTGGTGTTACTGCCCGATTCTAAATAACTCATCAATATATATATATATATATATATATATATATATATATATATATATATATATATATGTAGCGGCCTGTCAACACGCATCGAATTTTTACTGGACAGATAGGCTCATCATAGTGACAGCACTGAGGAAACAAAATAGTGCAAGTGTCAGTTCGGATCTCCCCATTGTTTCTCCCCAGTCTCATTGCTAAAATTATAATTCTCAAAACTTTTTCTTTTCATTTTAAGTAAACAAATACTTACTACAATTTTGGTGACCCCGACGTGATCTGAACACGCATGAAAAGGTAAGAAGATCAAGACACATTTAGAAGTAACAAAAAATAAATTGAAGTCTCATGAATTATTAAGAAAAGAATTTTTAAAATATAAATAATTAATATAAATGGCTCACAACTGCCATAACTCGAAGAACATTCTAATCATACAATTGAGACTCCGACCACGCACATCGAGATCAACAACAACACGTGCTCAATAAATCACTTATTATCCTGGTAAATAAGTCGATTATAAGCACAACGGCAGCGGACAGGGAGCACCAACAAACAACATGGCAATCGCCATACGAAACGGCCACAAGCAATCAAACAATGCACCAAGCAAACACGGCAACCGCCATTCAAAACGGCCTCAAGCAAGCAACCAACTCACCAAGCAAACATGGCAACCGCCAGCAAAAACGGCCACGGCCACAAACAAACAAAAATTAATCACACAATAAAAATAGGAAAAATTAAATTAAAAAAAAAAAAACAAAAAAATCTCAACCAAAAAATTTACAAGAAAATTCAAGATGGCATTCAGAGATGCAAAACAATCTTTTCATTGGGGCGGAGTGAGCTGTAGCGGCCTGTCAACACGCATCGCATTTCTACTGGACAGATAGGCTCATCATAGTGACAGCACGGAGGAAACAAAATAGTGCAAGTGTCAGTTCGGATCTCTCTATTGTTTCTCCCCAGTCTCATTGCCAAAATTATAATTCTCAAAACCTTTCCTTTCTCATTTTGAATAAACTAATACTAACTATATTTTATAAATGTGTTGTCAATACTAATCATACATAAAATAAAGCAAATATAAAACATAATATATCGTGGAATTTATTATGTCTACAATTTGGATCATTGTCTCTACAATTTTGGTATTACATATGGACCACGGCTTTCCATATATATATATATATATATATATATATATATATATATATATATATATATATATATTAGAGTGGGCCAATTTTTTGCATATTGAGGCACCCCGCTAATTTAACTTTTTACATCATTTGAAACAATATTGTAAAAAAAAGCATAACCCGCAAATGAATTTAAAGTCAGCGAAAAATTTCAAACATTTTTTAATTTAAAGTAAAAATTGAAAAATCTCATGAAAAATATATTATGACATATATCGAGTTATACATCATTTTATTCGTAATTTTATTCTGCATCTTTCGTACGAACAAAGTTTTTTTGTATCTTTTACGGTTTAGACAGTATAAGGCAATCTGTGTAGTTGTTAACTTGTCAAAATGCAAAGTGCGGATAGGTTAGAGCAACACTCCTCACGATTCGATATTTCTCTAAAGAAAACATATAAACTATTATACATCATTAGAAAGGTCTCAAAATTCTTAGTTCTTTTTCCATACATCACAACTTCGAATTTTGCACGGTGTAGCCTACAGGCGAGTTGCCGTCGTGAAAATTTGGAAAAATCGGAAAATCTAGAGAAAATTATATGAACACACCTAACCATTTATATACCATTTTATTCGTAATTTTATTCTGCATCTTTCGTACGAACAAAGTTTTTTTGTATCTTTTACGGTTTAGACAGTATAAGGCAATCTGTGTAGTTGTTAACTTGTCAAAATGCAAAGTGCGGATAGGTTAGAGCAACACTCCTCACGATTCGATATTTCTCTAAAGAAAACATATAAACTATTATACATCATTAGAAAGGTCTCAAAATTCTTAGTTCTTTTTCCATACATCACAACTTCGAATTTTGCACGGTGTAGCCTACAGGCGAGTTGCCGTCGTGAAAATTTGGAAAAATCGGAAAATCTAGAGAAAATTATATGAACACACCTAACCATTTATATACCATTTATTCGTAATTTTATTCTGCATCTTTCGTACGAACAAAGTTTTTTTGTATCTTTTACGGTTTAGACAGTATAGAGCAATCTGTGTGATTTACTACATTATCGCGGCTGCTGGCACCAGACATTTGCACTTTGAAATGCAAAGTGCGGATAGGTTAGAGCAACACTCCTCACGATTCGATATTTCTCTAAAGAAAACATATAAACTATTATACATCATTAGAAAGGTCTTAAAATTCTTAGTTCTTTTTCCATATATCACAACTTCGAATTTTGCACGGTGTGGCCTACAGGCGAGTTGCCGTTATGAAAATCGGAAAATCTAGAGAAAATTATATGAACACACCTAACCATTTATATACCATTTTATTCGTAATTTTATTCTGCATGTTTCGTACGAACAAAGTTTTTTTGTATCTTTTACGGTTTAGACAGTATAAGGCAATCTGTGTAGTTGTTAACTTGTCAAAATGCAAAGTGCGGATAGGTTAGAGCAACACTCCTCACGATTCGATATTTCTCTAAAGAAAACATATAAACTATTATACATCGTTAGAAAGGTCTCAAAATTCTTAGTTTTTTCCCATACATCGCAACTTCGAATTCCGAACGGTGTGGCCTACAGGCGAGTGCCGTCGTGAAAATTTGGAAAAATCGGAAAATCTAGAGAAAATTATTGAACACACCTAACCATTTATATACCATTTATTCGTAATTTTATTCTGCATCTTTCGTACGAACAAAGTTTTTTTGTATCTTTTACGGTTTAAGAGAAAATCGAGGAAAACTGGTTTGAACATTTATTGTAAAATTAGAAAATTTAAACATTTATTGTAAAATTAGAAATTTAAACAAATAATTATAAAAAATAATA